>NC_061122.1:186672672-186681576 GCF_002878395.1 Capsicum annuum
GTGAATAAGTGGAGTTGTCATAGTAGTAAATTCCACAATTATGTGCTCTTGATATATGCTAAGTTTTTAATACATGCCAAGTGGTTAGCAAGTAAGTTATGACATGATAGTATGAAGTTTTCCCAAGCCATGTGATATCCAAACACATGTCAAGACTGATATAGGTATGAATAGTTGAGGTAAAACCTGGTTGAATGAAGTACGATCTAGTAGCATATTTTCCCTACGTTATTATATGATTATGATTCTGAGATGCTTAAAGTGACCCCTTGGCGACTGTGATGATGAATGAATGCTTGTGATGATGAACGAATGCTTGTGATGATGAATGAATGATTATGGTGATGACTAGTCAAGAATGATTATGCTTTACTTTTATGTTATTGAGTCCTGGGGGTATTTATACTCGATAATAGAGCTGTTGTCTAGAGCCCGTGTCAGTTTCTCAATAATTTCAGTCAAGCCATGATTCTCAGAACTCAGTGAACTATAGAACTTTGTATCCTCAGACAAGTGCAGAACTTAAGAAATCTCAGCAATCTCAGTTATCTCTGTAATCTCTGTATCGCTAGTAATCTAGCCTCAGTCCTATAATCAGCTCAGATCTAATAGTATTCAAGTGATTCAGTTCTAATCTCAGAAGCAATTCGAGTAATTTATTCAAGCTGTATATCGTCAATCAGATACCATGATTCAATACCATTTCTATCAGATACGGAACTAAGTGATTTCAGCGTAACTCAGTCAGATCTTTTGAGAAACATGATCAGTATCAGATTCAGTTTAATTGAGAATTTACTTCAGAGTCTTTCAGTTGGGAGTAGAAACTAGCACCAAGCGAGGGAAGGATGGCGGCTCTTTCCGTCATTGAGAGAGGCCAGAGTCGTTAGTAGTAACCTCTGACCTCCAAAACTACGTAGCCAGCGAAGGATACAGGAGTCACCATCAGGAAAGGCTATCACCTCTAGAGAGAGAGTATTTGACTATTATATTGCCTTAGGTTGACTTCCTGGTAAGTGTCATCCATCAGAGAGAATTGACCAGAGAGAGGTGTTTACCCGTGGCACGGTATTGACACTCTTCAGCTGGGGTTATAGGTTGGACCCCACCTGTGGTAGGTTGGGGCATATCGGTTAAGTAGCTACTTCACACAGTTACAGTTTTAGTTTCAGATTCAATCTCAGTTTTAGTATCAATCTTCAGAAATCAGTATTGTCATATACAATCATCTATCTTTATGAGGAACTCAGATAGTTCCATTGATTCATGGACCATCCCGTCAGATAGGCTTAGTCTCATTTATAGTTATTTGATATCATATTCAGAGATATACTGCTAGACAGTCTTGATCACAGTATCAAATTTTTATTGAGTATGCTTGTTGTCAGGTTCAAATATAATCATACTTCTTATCTTTGATAATCGCTTTAGGAATAATCTGTTAGAAAAGTTGATCTCTAATCCTGTCAGTTGAAAGTAGTAAGCTTAGAATTCAGTCCTTGATGTAAGTATATCCAAACTCTCAGTTATCAGTATCAGATGAGTCAATGATGCAGTATCTCAGTGTCAGTAGTGAGTTCAGTCTGCAGTAAAGTGGTATCCGAGTTTTAGTATCTAGAGTTATGATGATTGTGTTCATGGCCTGTGCATTCATGTATGTGTTCTCATGCGATATCTTCATGATTATTCAGTTTAGATATTGTGCATGCATGAGCCCTTGCATTAGCCTACCTCGTCTACATACTTGATATATTCCTGTACTGACGCATTTGTGCTATGGTGTTTTATTTGACACCATATGTTCAGAGGCACAGGACCCAGAGTATCCTCAGCAGTTCAGTCCCAGTCAGCAGCAGTAGCAGTGAGTCCTCTTCTTTCGAGGATGAATCTCAGTTTACTATTATTGCTTCATACTTTGGTTATTTTCAGTTGACGGAGTTAGTTGGGGATCTGTCCCATCAAATCTACAGTTCAGACAGTTTAGAGGCTTTTCAGAAGGATGTATTAATATTTAGTTTTCTGTATTATGAGTATTCATAGATGTGTTGAACCTTGTGGCTAGTTTTCACATTTATTTCAGATATTATGCAGTGTACATGTACAGATATTAATAAAGGGCTAGCTTGTGGTCCTTCGGGATCATAAGCACCGTGTGACGTCTTGGGATGGAATCTCGGGGCATTTCATACGTGCAAGTAAAGGCAGGAATAAAATGCAGTGCATAAATGATAAAATAAATGTATTATGATGCATGCAAGTAAAGGCAAAAATAAAATGTGGTGCTTAAACGATTTAATAAATGCATTGCAATGCGTGCAAATAAAGGCAAAGATAAAATGCAGTAATGCATTGCGATATGTGCCAACAAATGTAAAAATGACGTGCAGTGTTAAATAATAAAATAAATGCATTATGAGATATTCAAATAAATACATACAGTGCTTAAATAACAAATGACAAAACAAATATATTATAATGCGTGAAAGTAAAGGCAAAGATAGCATACAGTGCAAAAAAAAATTATGATATGTGCAAGTAAAGGCAAGTAAGTATAAATATTAAATTGAAGAAAAATATGTACAACTGTCTTTTGGAGGACAAACTGACCAATTATCCTATTTTAAGGTGGAAAAACCTATGCAAAAATAATAATTGAGCAAAATATTATTTGGGAATGAAAGTATTCATATATTCCCGATGTTGCTTTTAAATTTGCCCCAGTATCGAACTTTGAGATGCAGGGAGATACAAGATTGTGTACTTGCTGGAGAGAAAGAATGATTATGGGGTTGTGCTGACTGAACTCTGGATAGAGCTACCTATATATATCGAGTGTCACGAGAATCAGGTCAATGTAGTTTGAAATAGAAAAATAGGATAAGTTTTGAGGCGGTTTTCAAAATTTTGCCCCAGTGTATGATTTATGGCTAACCCAGACCTCTTCTAAGGGAACTAAAAAATGTCTTGCTATGGTGGATTGAAAAGATGTATGACGTCTCCAATTGCTTATGGGGACGTGAAAAAGATGTATAACGTCTTTGATTGTTATGAAGACTCATGCTTATTACCGTCTTCGATTGTTTACAAAGACTAAGGCCCTCAACTAGTAAGGTGGCCAAAATCTAATAGCCTCTTGACTGATGAAGCTATTGAAATGTAGAAGGCTCTAGACTGCAAAACAAATGTATTAGACTCTCGACTGGAAGGGCTATAAAAAATGTAAATACTAAAAAATGGACGGCTGAATAAAATGTTGATTTTTAAGGTTATGTGCTTGAAAGGAAAAGCCTAATGCCGTATTTTAAAACTGGGTGCCTTGAATGAAAAGTAAAAAAAAAATACATGTATGTGAAATTAAGCACCTTGAATGAAAGATAAAACAAAGTCCCGTATATGAAAGTGGGCATCTTGAAAAAACAAAGAATTTTGCATTTTCTTGGTAAAAGTGCTAAAAGATGAAAAAGACACTACCGTGTCTTGACATCAGTTGGTACCAATAATTAGTAGCGTACATAAGAATTTTCCATCTCTTCAGAGTAACTCCTATAGTTTCAAGTGGTACCTCAGACATACCTAAGTATCGATCAGATTTGTTTGTCTTGCTTCAAACAATGAATTAAGATATGTTTATTCTCATGTTTAAAGTTCCCTCTCCAGAAATAAAGACTCATTTCGCACATATTTGAGTAAATAAAGTCCAATTTCGCATATATTGGAGTAATTTTCTTTTTTGAATTTGGGATATCTAGAGAAATACGCTCACACTCAAAAAGAAATTCAATGCATACAATTCTGATACCATAGGTTTGATCTTCATGTAAGTATCCACTAATCTGAGAACACTTGGAATAGGATCTCGTAGGACTTACTATCGGTTTGTAATATAGGCTTGGGGACGGGTAGGATGATATTTGAGATAAAAGTGACTAATTCCTCAATGAGCATTGCACTGTATTTGTGCTTTCAACATTTGTTGTGCTTTGACACATGAATTTTTTAGCTGTGCTTCGTTGTCCCTTGCTTTGCATTTGCTTCGACTTCTTTTGAATTTTGCATTGGAGTTTTTCCCCCTTTTCTTTCAAGAAACTATATATTTTGTTCTTTCTTTTTTTTCTCTTTTTTTTGTGAGGTTTTGCTCATTTTGAAGTCATTTTTTTTATTTTTGTTCATCTGGACAACATATTTTTTGCATTTTGCGTCTTTGATCTCGAATCTTCATTCGCAATTTATATGCATTTAGTGCACTCAAGGAGGTAGGGCTAAGAGAGAGATAGTTCACATAAGCACTCAAAAAGGTATAGACTCAGATGCGGTTGTCCAAAGAAAAGGTTTTAGGCTCAAAAGAGAAAATGCTAGGGATTAATGATATTTGGTGGGCTGTGTAAAGTACTATCGGGTCAAAGAAGGCCTATGGTCCTTTCCTAAACCAAGTGCAACTCAAAATTTTGCCTTAACAGACATTAAGGTCAAGTTCTAGATCAATAATACAATGCAATGAATTAAACTAAACCTCACCACACATGCACATGAAACTATGAGGTTGGCTTCGTTCTTGTCTTAGATGTATGCAAGCGAATTTTTTCAAGAGATACTCAGGTGTGATAAAAGGTACAATAGGAAACTATGATTTACCATAAAGTCAGTCTTTTCATCATACCAATTTGTTCTTTCTCATGCATACTCCTAATTGTATTGGTACCAGTCAAGTTAACATTTATTTTTATTATTTTTTTTATTTTAAAAATAATGGGACCGAGCCCAAATGAGGGTTTCCCACGTATCTTGTAAAAGAAAGAATCAGGTTTGCGTAATTCAGACAAATTTGTAAATTCGTATGTGCAATGTATGATTGTAAAAAAAAATTAAAAAAATAATGATCATTCTTGAAAATAATATGAAAGACGATCAGGAAAGAACTATTTTTAACATCAAAATTGTTTTGATCAACTAATCGAAAGAATGGATGTCAAGCATGGGGAGAGCTTTGACATAACTTTAGTATGCTAACAAGATTGAAATAGTCAGACATTGAAGGAATTATGACATTATTTCATCACATTTGATAGTATTATTATAACTGAAAAATTATTCAACTTGTGTTTTTGAAAATGAGGATCGATACGCCATAAATTTAATGGTTTACGACGTTCGAAAGAAGAAGCTAAGTATTCTTATACAAAAATTCAGTGAGGATCTTGAGGTAAGATGACTAAGCACTAATATAATTACGATTTGGATTTAAGGAGCTATTGATTTGTGCTCTTGAAGAATCTACAAAAGCATTATTGAACTGTTGTAAAAAATTTCCCCGATTTTGAATGCCGGAGAAATTATTCTAAAACAGTGAAGAGGCCGAACCCTAATACAGGGTTACCTATGTATCTTGTTGGGACAAGAATCAGGTCAAAACGTAGTTCAAACCTATACGCAGCTAGTGACAATGTTGCTAAGGTGCATTTTTTAACTGATCCGCAATGCAAAACAAAGGTTAGACTACACCTTCTCACTAAAGTATAATCAATTTAGAGAAATCAAATATCTACACACAATAATCCTACAAAGAATATAAGAATGCGTCACTTGAGTTGTGAACTCTTCGGGCATAAAGTTGATTAACGATGCATACACCTAAAAGGTATTGTTTAAGTTCTATTATATGTTGACTAATAGTGGATAGACTCGGACTTGGATTTCCTATATGAGAAGACACGTGGTCCCACGGCAGTAAAACTTTTGCTCACCCCACGTATGCGCCAACTCTCTAAAGTAAGGTGATTTGAAAGAATTTTGGGAAAGTACAATGTACAATCCGCGTGAACAATGTGTGTGAGTGTCAGCTTTCCGAAGTGGAGGAAATATGAACGAAATGCAAAGTTATATAAAACGATAAACAAATAAACAATCTATTCAAAATAATGACAAATAAATAATTTATGCCACAACAAGATAAATCACAATCAATTAGTATGAAACAAATAATAATGTATAAAAATGTAAATATTTACCTAAATCTGTAATGGTTAGAACCTTGTAGCCCCCAGTAGAGTCGCCAAACTGTCATACCCGATTTTTACCTAAGGTCAAAACGAGCACGATAATATGGATTCTAAACGAATTAATTTTGTACAAAGTCTCCACCTAATTTTAAAGGAAAATAAGGAAACCTGTTTATTTATTAACATGTATGACTTGTGTTTTAATCTACGAACTAATTTAGATTCTAGGTAAGGGTTCAAATTATTTCGAAGGGAAGGTATAAGGCACCCTTAAGAATCCACAAATATGGTTCTCAACCAGACTTAGATTTATTAAAAGATAAAAGAAAAATTGATGTTTGTAAGTACAAATATAAAATGTGTATTAAAACAATATAAACAATTTATATATAAATAATGTGTAAATTACATATGTTATCGTAAAAATGTGTATAAAAAGTGTATGAAAATAAATAAAAGTACATGAGAATATGTATGAAAAAATAAAAAGATTAAATTAAAAAAAATTTCTTTAGAGGAAAAGATTACGTAATATTTTTAGTATAAAAAATATAATTTATTCGTTTAAATATCTAAATCAATTTAATTCTTTTATATAAATAGTAACAGCCTAAATTTGCCTTACGCGGTATGAGAATTGCGTAAATAAAAAATATCCCCCCAACACCCCAAAAATAAAGTTTTCACTATGATAATATTTGTACAATTATAACAATGTAAAATACAAACATAAAACTCAAACTCTTCTTTTCGAGTGTCCTTTTTGACGGTATTCTCGAGAACCTGTACAAACACTTGTAACAAAAATATTAGTAATAAATAATAATTATCAAAATAAATTTAAAAGGTATGTGTACATATATGTATTTGAAAATATAATTTTTTGCTAAAAGGTCGGCTCGGATTAAATTTTAGATACGTCATGGCTACGAAGTGGTTGCTAAATTTGTTGGCCGTCCTAAATTGTGTTGACAGATACGAGTCATAAAATCTTTTGCGTTGTAATAAAAATTTTGTCATCGCCCAAATTTATTTATTTTATTACGTATTTATATACGTAATATCCATCTTTTTATTGGCCTTGAAAATCGACGGAGAATTTCTTCATCGGCCATGTGTCTATTTTTGATATAAAATAAATAACTTGAAAAGTAAAGATCTGTCTTTCGTATTGGGGTGGTCTCAAATATCCAGACAGAGAGATAATTTCATTGGCCAAGTGTGTAGTAATTTATTCAAAGACAAAAATATTCTTTAATCTTTGAATCATGATAGTCCAAACAAATTGAAATGAAGAGCCATCATGAAAACTAAGCATACAGATCCAGATGTGAATAAAAATAGTAATCACTAATCAATAAACCTTTAAGAAAATCAGGTAGACCCCAACTTGCAAAATATAATTAAACAACAAAGTGAAGTTTTGGATTCAATCAGATCTTTCTAAAAATCCACAATTCAGATAGATCAGAAACTTATAACAAAAGCTATTAAAAAAAAAGATGAAAAGAAAATGCAACATTTAGGTACAAACCAGAGATCCATGAAAAGGCAAATAACAAAATGAAAACAGAGGATATGGTAATCGTCCTCTTTTCTTTTCATTGCTCTTTGGTTATTCCAAAGTTTTTTTTTTCTTTTTTTTAATATATAAATGGAAATGGCAATGCAGAACAAAAAATTTAGATAGAAAGAATTATATATATAAGAAAGAGAGAAGGAAAAAAGGGATGTTTGTGCGTGTGTGTATTGTGTGTTGGTGTGTGTGTTTTTGTTGTATATTTAAAAAAAAAAAGGAGAAAATAAAGTGAAAAAAAAGGATCATTCATCAAATCTATTACTTTTTCCAACATATCCCCTAAATTGTGTGGATGGTAGGTAAAATAAAGTAAAAAATGATAAAGAGTGATAAGATTTTGATTTGATTGATTTGTTGTTTCGTGTATTAAAATAAATCGATATTACTTTTGTAGACTGTATTAAATATGGTACAAAAATTAAAATATCGATATATATAACTACAGAAAAATGTAAACAAATATAATTATTTTTGAAAAAAAATGTATTACGCTATACATAATTAAAATTATAATATGTAAAGGAATTGTAGTGTTATGTTATGTACTATGTTATGTACGTATATAGATGAATGTGCAAAAATATTAAAATAATAATAAACTGATAAAAATTCTAAAAATTATGAAATTAAGGATAATTATGTAAAATTAAAATATGAAAATAAATTATTAAAAAGTTTAAAATAATGACAATTATCAATAACTTGTCGGATGTGACAAGACATTATTATGCGGTCCTTGTCAGATGTGACAAGACATCAAATTATTATATAGTACAAAAATAATTAAGCTGACTCAGCATTTGCGGGCTGTAAAAAATATAGAAATTGATTTGTGATTATGAAAAAATTAAAGTATGTTGAAAATATTGAAAAAAATGTAATTAATTTGAAAAATATAATAAAAATGTGATGACATGTCGTCTACGTGTGCAGATGATTGTAAAATGTTAAAATTATAATGAATTGATAAAAATTCTAAAATAATAAAATTTATTAATAAATTATGAAAAATAAAAATATGGCAATAACTTGATTAAAATCCTAAAGTAAGGATAGTTATCAAAAATTTATTAACAATTGCAAAAATATGTGAAAAATTGCATATTATGTCATTTAATGATCATGGAGCCTAAATACATTAATTTTAAGTATGGAGAGCCAAAATTGAGTGTCAACACATAGGATAAAAGGGAGAATATGATTATTGTTTAAAGTTCAGGGGGAATTTAATTTTTAAGGTAATGTTGGGGGTGAAAATGATTTTCACCCTAAATATTATTGTCATGTAATATAGATTCTTATATGGTTATAATAATAATAATAATAATA
>NC_061122.1:186681676-186688048 GCF_002878395.1 Capsicum annuum
TAGCGATAACTACATGGCTTAGCAAACATAGCCTCCTAATTATCCTACTTACATAAGTTTCAATTAATTACAATTCATAGTCTCATCTTGCCTATTAATTATCCCTAATTACAATTCATGGTCTCTCTCATTTATTTTCTATCTCTCTATTTTTTATTGCTCTTTTTTTTTCGTTTTTCGTCATTTTTTTTTTTCCTTTTTTCCGTTTTCTCTTTTTTTTTTTTTGTTTTTTTTATTTTGTGTTTTTTTCTTTTCTATTTTTCCTGTTTCTTTTATTTTTTCCTTTACATTTTTTCTCCTTCTATTTTTTCTTTTTTGTATTTTTTCCTCTCATTTTTTTTTGTTGTTGTATTTTATATTTTATATATTTTTTTATATTTATATTTGTTTATATCATACTATATATTTTAAATAAATTTATTATTTGTAAATGAATAATTTAACCATGAATATGTATAATTTATTATTTGTATTTATATACAAAAAAGCCTAAGCCGGGGGTCTATTGAAAACAGTCTCTCTACTTCTCCTGCGGTAGTGGTATGATCTGCATACACTTTACCCTCCCCAAACCTCACTATGTGGGAATACACAGGGTATGTTGTTGTTGTTGTATTTATATACAAAAAAGTATATGGATTAATTGTATTTTCTTGGGTCTTAAATATATAAATATGCAATGTGTCATTCAAGCAAATGTATCGTTAGTATTTATATTTTAAATTTATCATTTATATTTGTATATAAGAAAGTAACATTTTGTATGCATGTGGTTCAAATTGTATAAACGTGTGTCATTTGCTGCAAATGTAACATTTGTATTTATATAATTTATCATTTCATAAATACAAGTGGGCATCAAATAAAAAATTCTTTTACAATTGTTTAAAAATACAAATGATCTTGTCAACTACAAATTGAAATACAAACAAATGAAATAAATTAAACTACAAATAAAAATACAATATGCAGCCAACTTACAAATATAAATAAAAAATAGTTCTTTAAAAATACAAGTGCATCGATAAAAATAATACACAAATACAAATAAAACAAAACCGCAAAATATAAATACAATATCCATTCAATTATAAAATACAAATACAAAATAATTCTTTAAAATACAAGTATAAATTGTATAAAATATAAATAATGGTGCGAACTATCAAACACAAATACAAGTATGAACAATAAAATACAAATACAAATACAAATGGTAACTATAGCATACAAATACAAGTGTAAACTATAAAATATAAATACAAAGGCCAACTACAACATACAAATACAAATGCGAACTATAAAATACAAATACAAATGTGAACTATAACATACAAATACAAGTGTGAACTAGCAAACACAAATACAAGTGTGAACTATAAAATACAAATACAAATGTGAACTATAACATACAACTACAAGTGCGAACTATAAAATACAAATACAAATGTGAACTATAACATACAAATACAAGTGCAAACTATAAAATAAAAATAAGAACTATAATATATATGTATACAAAAACAAGCGTGAACTATAAAATACAAATACAAGTATAATTGTACCAACAAATATAAAAATATAAATGATGATGTAAATACAAATACAATAAGCAATTATGATATTTTTATTATTATTCGTGACTTGTACTCGGGTAACCATATTTTTCGAAAATACGAAAAATATAAGATAGAAAAGAAAATTTGAAAACCAAGAAGAAGAAAAAAACAAAAAAAACAAAGAAAAATAAAAGATAGAGATGGAAAAAAAGAAAAATAACGAAAAGAAAGAAACAAGAAGAAAAAAACAAAAATATAAAAGAAAAAAGAAAAAACACAAAAAAGAAAAAAAATACCAAAAATAAAAGAAAGAATAGAAAAAAGAAAATGAAAATAGAAAAATCAAAAATTAAAAAGAAAAAGAGAAAACAATAAAACAAAAAAAATGATGATAAATACAAATACAATGCACGGTTATGATGTTTCCGTCACCATTCGTGGCTTGTATTCGATGTAGTTATATTTTTCAAAAATAAAAAAAATATTAAATATAAACTGTGGCTAATGTATTTATACTTCTTATGAATACAGACTATTAAGTAAAAGTAAATATAACGGGTGTGAATCGAATATATTGACTATAAATGATAATATTGTAAAGTGTGGTCTTGGAAGGTGGGTTTGTGCCAAACAGTTGTTATTTTTGAAACTTCCCCTTTATTATATGAATATTTTTTGTCACAATAATCTTTTCCATATTTCCTTAATTGAAATGGTACCAATAATATTTCATTGAACCCGTAGTATTTCCAAAATAATTATATTTATTTCTAAAATTTTTATCCATCAAAATCATGAAAATTAGATTAGGCTAAAATAACCAAAAAAATTTAAACATGTGACGAGAAGAATTTTGATATACTAAAAAGATTTTGAGTTTGATGCATTCCGTATTTTTTAACAAAATTAATTCATTATTATTAGCTTAAATTTAGAAAGAATTTGATCAATTTTAAAAAGGTATTTTTTATTCAATTCAATTCAAATTCAATTTTTTTGCCTCACTCAATTCAAATTAAATTCTTGTTTCATTTAAAATATTCTTTCCGAATAGAGTCTTCTTTTTTATAGTCCAAACTTGCGATTATAAAATCAATTTTATTGTTTAGTTCTAAAAAAAATCTTATCATTACCAATTCAATATGTTATTTTGAATTCTTATTAGATTTTATCAAAATAAAATTTATTGTAAAAATTGTCAAGTGGCTAGTATTTTAAATAATAATAATAATATTTTATTGTAGTAATAGGAGACAAACTTAGTTATTTTTTACCACAATATGAAATAAATTTTAATTAGTTTTTTTTACCATAATATGAATTAAGAAATAATATTAAATATT
Organism: Capsicum annuum; assembly: GCF_002878395.1. Lineage (NCBI taxonomy): Eukaryota > Viridiplantae > Streptophyta > Magnoliopsida > Solanales > Solanaceae > Capsicum > Capsicum annuum. The sequence continues at coordinate 186,684,579 of NC_061122.1, forward strand.
TAAATAATCAAAAAATAGTTTTTTTGTTATAAAATGATAGTTTTTTGTTGTAAAAATTCAAGTGATAGTTATGAAGATGCCACTTGGCTTGTTTTTAGGCTTATATATATATATATATATATATATATATATAACGTTTAATAATACTAGACAAACAGATAGTTATTAAATTACTAACTACAAACCCAAACAACCCATGTAAGTAGATACATAAGTAATAATAATAGACTATTAGATAAGTAATATTGGTATCAAAGCCCTAAGAATCTAGGAGACAGACAGATAGTAATAATATTGAATAGATAATAATAATATAGATAATAATAACAATATAGTAATAATAGAGACAGACATATAGTAATAATATAGAATAGATAATAATAATAATAATAATATAGATAATAATAACAATAATAATTGATAGATAAATAATAATAGACAGATAATAATAATATAATAATAGCGACAGATACTAAATAATAGACAGATAATAGACAATAGACGAATAGTAATAATAAGAATAACAATAATAATTGACAGTATAATAATAACAGATAATAATAATTATAAATATAGAAACAGATAATAATAATATCAAAGATATAAATAGATAATAAGCAGGTATGAAAAAAATAAAGCAGAGTTAAAGCGAATGTGTTATATATGGTGTAAAATCCTACTCAGTACTCCCTCCTTCATTATCCTTAGTTCAGTATAGTAGTGATGTTATAAAGATCAAAATATATTTTCTCCTAACAAATTAAATTATTTTTTGCATTTTATGATTTTTTTTAATCTATACCCTATTCATCTCTTTCTCTTCAGTTTTAGGTATTTTAGCAATATCTTCTTTAATCACACTCCGGGAGAATAACAACAGTCCTTTTTTTTTTTAATCTTCTTCGAACTTTCCAGATCCCTAGGAATTTACAGATTAATCTATCGTTATTGCTAAAACACTGAGAGAATAGACATATACTAAGGGTATATTTATAAGTAATTTACCAATTTTACAAGACCGAAAAATTGGCGGTAATTCGCTCGGCGATCCAAATCTTATAATATTAACAACACATCCATTAATAATTAAATATGTACTAATAAGTAATTAATTTTATAAGATCGAAAAACTGATGATAATCCGCTCGGCTATCCAGATCTTATAATATTAACAACACAACTGAAAGAAAATATGAACTTGATTAATTCAAACATAATTTACAAACTAGGGAGAAAAATACCATGATCTATGTAACAACTACTTACATGTCTTAAGGAAGAAGTGAGGTTTTCCTTTCGGGAGTCACCTGAAAACTGATAGCTACTGGAAATGAAGAACCAAGAAACTAATATACACTTTTCACACACTTTTTTTTGAACTAACTTACAAACTTTGAAAACTAAAAAACTTGAAGAAAACTAAGGAACTTAAAAAAACTAAGGAACTTTCTCTCTCTTGATTTTTTCTCTCTTAACTTTCTATGTTTAAGTTTTCCATAAGGTGGTACTTACAGGCATTTGTGGACTTCAAATCTTGATTTCAATGTGCTTGAAAATTTTTTTGCAAGACTTTGGATGGGTCCCACGATCACATGGCTATGTCTTTACTTTAATTTACATCCGTCCATTTATTTTTCTGTTATATCATTGCATACGTCTCTTATTTTGTCTATTGTAAATATCGTCATTGCTTATGTATCCAGATTATATAATTCTTCTAAGTCGAAATCCATTCCTGAATCATCGTCTGCATTTGGGTCTTAGGCAAATTAATTCATGGCTGAATTGTAGTCTCGATTATACTCGTCACTGTTTCTGTCTGATAGTCCTAGTTTTGTTCCAGTTCTGAGTGGTCTTGTTTCTTCTCTTGGAATTCTGGATCTTGGTTGTGGTGGTTTTGGATTCATTGATATTTCTTTGGGCAGTTGCTCTGCTAATAATTCTTTTATTGAGTCTACTACTATTTTTTCTATATTTTTTTTCATTTTTCTTTTTTCTTAAAGAAAACCCTTCTTATTCTGGGAAGAACTTCCTTCGTCTATTGTCTGGGTACTTGTGGTCTTGAAACTGGATGGGATTATCCTCCCTACACTTTTTGGCAAAGTGTCAGCCGTCAACGGATTTGATGAGTCTTTACCAGCAACCATTTGAGCTGGACTAGCTGTATCATTACCCGATACAGTAGGTCTTTCTTCATTCATTGGGGAAGCACACCCATTAACGGATTTGAGAAGTCTTTACCAGCTATCGTTTGAATTGGACTAGCTGTATCTTTACCCGATACAGTAGGTTTTTTCATTTTTGAATAAGATGGAGAACTTTTTGGGATTATTTGAGTCTCATATATCTGCTGAGTCTGTTGTGATAGTTCAAAATGAAGAATCTTAATACGATCTTGTAAAATACCTATATGTCCTAACATTTGTCCTTTCTCATTTACAAGGTTTTCATTACCTTGTCTTAAAACCTCATTGGCGTGATTTAGTCTTTTAAAATCTTCAGTCATAGAAGAACAATGATCACAGAATATAATTTTGTTTGTATCTTTTTTAATATTATATTGGGGAACTTCTCTCATATCTGGTTTTAGGGATGGAGTAATATAATAATTTGGCCCTAAATTTCTACGGGCATAATCTAGTGCCTCTGTTAAATCATCAAAACCTTTATAGAGAGGGGTTGCATAGTCTTTTATAGAATCCATTACCTCTATCCATGTCTGAAATACTCCCTGTGTCTTTCCCCTAAGAACAACATAAAATTTAAATCTATTAGTGCTATTTTTCTCGGTAAAATAACAACTTAAAGCATTTAGAACTAAAACAAAATATCTAATGTCTCTAGGTGTCTTGTTGTAGGAAATCCTTAAGTTGTCGATCAGGCGGGTCTGTCGTTTGTCTATTCTTACATCTGGTCTCAGTTTGAAAGTCAGATTGGATGGCTCATAACTAACGAGATTGTGAGGTTCGAAGATCAGTCTTTCTAATTTCAGATTTTCCAACATTGTTAGTGGATTTTATCGAGTGTTTCTTAGTAATTTATTTAAGTAGTCTTGAGAGGATGAGGCTTCCGTCTTTCCTTTGTCTTTGCCTGTATTCATACTGAAACAAAAATTGTTAGTTGTCTTCTTTTATTAGTCTACTTAGTTGATCTTCTACGTTATTATCTTTTCCTTTAATATGTTCTAAAGCAATGTTGTAAATAGAAGTGGCGTTTAAGAAATTTAACCACCTCCTTTTACTACTTTTATTTCTCATAGAATTTTACTATAGCCTCGCAATCTGTTCTTACTAATATTTCGGGTTTATTTAATATATAAAGCTTAAAACTATTCAAACCATAAATTACTGCTTATGTCTCCGCATCTATGCTATTTAAATTGCCTTTTTCTTTATATTTTCCACTTGAATAAGCACATATTTTCTCATCCTTTTTGTCACTATATTTGTTAGGCTTCACTTTTAATACTG
>NC_061122.1:186691048-186705129 GCF_002878395.1 Capsicum annuum
AAAAAAAGATGGGTTGTTGGGCATTGTTGGACCTAGCTACAGAGTGGAGGCTTTGATGGCAGATCTCAAGAATAAAGAAATACCAAAGCACTATAGGGAGAAATTATGCTTAGTTTGGTTTGTCCATTCCGTTTTATTGGCAAGAGACGTCAGGAAAGTCATAGAACATGATTTATTGGCGCTTGAGGATGATTTTGGGAAATTCAATGATTATCCCTAGAGACACACAGCTACTACTTGACTATCAAATATTTACTGAAAAAGCTAAAGCCAAAGATAACCACATTATACGGCTTTTCTTGGGCTTTCATGGTAAAATTGATCACTATTTTTACTCATTCATTAATTTATATTGAATATAGTTATGACTTTTTCTTGCTTGCTTCCTGTTTACAATTTTTAGGCTTTTTCATGTGAAGCCATTCCTCCCCTTCGAAAGCATTTCAAGGATTACCTGAATAAGGTTTCTCATCCAAGGATCCTTACGTGGTTGGCTGTAGTAAAGAGCAGCAAAAAACTATTAATGAAGCTGATCTCTTTAACCCTCCGGATGATGCAGTACGTCTTCTTTCAACTAAAATAATTTACCTCAAAAAAGATATTGAAATAGATGTTCCATCTGTTGCGATAGATGGGTCGTCTGTTGTAACAGATTGCCCGTCAACTGCAACTGGTGCAACAGATGAGTAATCTGTTATGACAGATGATCCATATTTCACAACAGATTAACCATATATTTCTCTGGTTCTCTAAACCCTACTCAACAGATTACCCATCTACTGCAAATTATGCAATAGGTGGGTAATTATATGCGATATATTATCAATCTATTTCAATATATAGATCAGTTGTTGTGGTAGCTAGATCATTTTTTGCATAAGTTGGTTGTGTTAACATCCATGTAACCCGAGACCTATGTAACCCAACTGACTATAAATTATTATTATATGATTTAAATTCCTCCTGTCTTTTTTTATAGGTTGTGCATCCTTAGATCGTGCCTACCATTGATGAGCTGGGGATGACTTCTTTTCTTACTCTGGGTCTTGTTGATACGAAAGAAGACCCAATGTTGGAGTTAATAAATAAGGAATTAGATGTAGCAACATCCATAAGAAGAGCAGTTAAGCAAGGTCAGCCTAATGTTGATGATCTTCACGACCAACCTCAAACTACAACAGATCCGAATGCTTCTTCTGGGGGTATTGCTGGTGGAGTTGTTTGTGCTGGAGGCAGCCATCCTGTTGTTGCTTTTGCTACCAGTTGTGATTATGAGTATGTTGTTGCTCAGCAAAAAATAAATATGTCTGAAAATACCCCTTGCATAGGTCCTCCCTCTTACCCCTACACTAGTCCCTTCCACCCTTACAGTGGTCCCTCTCACCCCTTCTCACCATCATGTTCTCATTGTAAATGCAAAGTGTGCAAGGACAGAGTAGATAAACTCCTTGAAAAGATAGAGGCTATTGTTGAAGCTGCTGAGAAGTTGAAATCCAGGAGGGGTCTCAAACCATCCAATGAGGTGAGGGAGCCATGCACTCCTACAGTGGAGGTTAGGAGGAAAAGAAGAAAAATTAGACAAATTCTCTCTGTTTTGAAATTAGGAAAAATTACAACTCCCCCCGTTCTAATAGTTATTGAAGTTCAGGGGCCGCTGAAGGAGGTGGACATATTTGCGGTGCTTAGAAAGGTGAAGAAGAAGGAACTGGAAGAATTCATCAAGATCTAGGTTCAAAAATAATACACCATGCATTCATTTGTTGCCAAAGACTTCTCGAATATGACAAATATGTGCGTGTGGTACGAGGATAAGGTAAGTATACTTTTGCTAACCTAGCCTTCCAATCTACTCTATGAAGAAGAATCTACACAGCAGATATGTAATCTGTTGCAAAAACTTGGTATTCTATTGCAACATAATACACATATGTTGCATAAGTTGCGTTGGCTGGGTAATCTATGAACTGATTCAGAGAACCCTCTGCATCGAATTCTTTCCACTGTGTTTTTATTCTTTGCAATTACTAACCTATTTAAAAATTAACTTCTTATACCACAGTATGTTGATGAAATTCTCTGCCTCATGAGGAGCAGGCAATTAGCGTACCCGGATGCTTATGATGCTGTCGATAGGATAATGGACCTCAATTTCTACAACAATTTCAAGGATAGGTACATGAAACTCTATAAGATAGATGATTTTGGTGGCCCGAGATTTGATCAGTTAGTTTTTACGTTCCAATGGAATGAAGAAACGATTAAATATGTTAGAGGAAAGAGGCCATATCCACACGGTAAGAGCTGGACCAAGGCAAAGAGAATCCTTGCAGTCATGAATGTGGATGTCAAACATTTTCTCACTGTTGAGATACTACTATACGAGGGAAAGATTAAGGTTTATGACTGCAACTTACCTGTCATCAGCGAGAAGACATTTTTAACCCACATGCAGCCACTCTTGAAGTTGTTGCCCAAGTTGTTGACGCAGATGGATCATTTGCCGGCTGAAGTCTTGGTAAAGAAATCATGGGATTTTGAAAGTCAAAATAAGAACATCCAACTCCTAAGAAATACAACTGGTACAGCGTGCGGGTCATGCTCGCTTGCATACATCGAGTGTTTACTGACTGGCACACAAATGACCAGTGTATGCGACATCATTGTGGGAAAGATGCAATGGGTCTAGGCATATGGGGTAATAACTAAATGGTTGGAGCCCATGTATAAAAAAGAACATGTACAAAGACAAAGATGAACACGATAACAAATTTTTATTTTAAGCCAATTCACTTTACATGTAGTGTCAATAATATTTATGGCTGGCCAAGCTGAATTTTTATAATGCAACAGATTTTATATCTGTCATAAAAAATATAGTACCTGTTGTGACATATTGGTTATCTGTTAGAATAGGTTGGTCATCTTTTGCGTTATACAGATGTTCCCAGTCTGTCTGCTGTAACAGATATACGATTTGTTGCAACATATAATCTATTTGTTGCAACTGATCGGTAATCTGTTAGAGCAAATCAAAAAAGTAGGAAGACCTTTTATATAATTTCCAGCAGATGACCTATGTGTTGTATCTCATGTTACAACATATGTCTAAATCTGTCTGATAAGATATGTTGCCTGTTGTGGCAGATGTATTATCTGTTGCGATATTTAAATCTAGTATTCCATTTCAATTAACATGTTCAAAACTAAGGATTAATTATATTCATAAACAGAATAAAATAAATTGAAGCCTTCATAAATTACATGAAATAACTCAACAAATAAATAAAATATAAAAAAATCATTATAGGTAGAAACGATCTACTCTACAAATAAATCAATAAGTTAAACCAAGGAGGATAGGTTATTACATTGACGGACCCAGGCTATAAAGATCTAATCAATATGGACAAGTTGTTCTTCATCCGGTGCTACGGAATTCTTCTTTGGTCGTCGTGGATCTTTAACGTCGGTTGCGTACGACTTCTGAGCTTTTGCTTCTCCGTATTTCCATAAAAGAGAATCATATCTTTTGCGGAGTAATCGACATCAAGTCCATCATTTGGTACTTGTAATCCATCACTCAAATACTCAGCATAGGCAGCAACAAAAGGACCGTAATCCCTGCCTTATAAAAAATACATAATCCATATCTTGCAATTCATGCAAGCGTTGTAAAATTTGTGAAATAAAACTAAATCATGGCACTTAAACTTATAGGCTACCAATGGTTTGTTGAGAAATTCCATCAATATATTATACATCAAATGGATTAGCCATTTTATCCCGGTATGCTTCAATCATTGACCAATCAGTACGAACCTTTTGGTCTAAAAAGCCACTCATATCAAGGTAAGTAGGAAATATTTTGGCCAACTTTTGTATCTCAGACGACGGCCCAGAACGTCTCCTTCACGACATCGAGTCATTAACTCGAATGCACCTCTCTTTTAGAATGACGACAGCCAACACCTAATGGAATTCATCACCACAATTGATTGGGATGTACACTTCGTCGACCAAATGCCAAGGTAAGCTAACTGGAATACTAAAACCTTTGATGATGTTATTAAGCGTTCCTCATTTCGGGAAACTTTTGGCTGCTGTTGATAATACCTATCGTAGGCATTATTGATGTAAACTTTGTTCAAATAATTGCCTGTTGTGTATCTGTACTGTTCTTGTGTTTGAAACTTGGCCTTCTTTCGGAGGTAGTAAAAAATTGACATCGATGTGTTGTACATATTATCAGACATTTCAGATTATGTGATGAAAAATCAATACACAGATACAATTAAATAAAGTATTAATTAATAGTAATATGTATGACATTTAAACCTCATCATTCCAGCAAGTTTGGGGCTGTGACATCAAATAGAACCAATTCTTCATTTCGGGAAGTGCAACAACCAAGTCAAACATATCAAAATCAAGACTCAATTCGTTCACTTTTAGCGCTCGTCATTTTGTTTTCTACATAATGATTTATATGTGTTAATGTCAGGTTCTTACAACAAGAATTATATAAACTAATATCTATAAAATTGATTTATGTAACTGCCGGCATGATGCTTTAACAGCCTATCAGCAATCCATTCTGAATAGTTATTGATCAACTGTGTTAGTTTTTTTGGAGCCTCGTCCGAGATGTTGAACCCTTCAAACGGGTAGTTCTTCCGTTCTCCCAAACTGACAGGCTCTATTTTTTCTTCATCTTTAGAAAAAGTTAATGGATTATCAACTGTGATATTATACTCTTCGGCAGTAGCTTCTACTATGACATCCACCTAGAAAGCCAGAACTATCAATGCTAAGTAGAGATATATAATAGATTGTCCATTTATTGCAACAAATGAGTATTATATTGCATCAGATGGATTATCTGTTGGGATAAATTCAAACAGGTAAATCAGAGCAGTACGATAATTTCAAATAGATAACCCATCTGTTGCAACATAAGACTCATCTATTGAAACAGATAATGAATCTGATGCAACAGGTTAGACAACAGTTGCAACAGATGTATATATCTATTTGATAATTTTCAGTAGATGTATCATCTGTTAAAATAGATATGTACCTATTTATTTTTTAGAATAGATGATGTACATTCACCTTCTTCAACTCATGCTTCTCTCCTGTGGCCCTTGCACACTGAACACCGGTGAAAGATAAAGATAGAGGCATTGTAATCTTGCTTTTTTTTTATGATTTAGGATGCCTTGGAATTTTCTTTCCTTGTCCTCTTAGCTGCCTTGATCTCTAGTGGAGTGTTTGGATATGAAATCCTCTTTGATGGAATGACACTCCTCTTAGATCTCATTTCCTTTACAGAAGCAGTTAATTAATAGCATTAATCACTCTATCATGTTTTGCCTTGCAGTTTTGACATTTGCATAAAGAACATTCGCTAGATACAGCAAAATCTGTGCAATCATTATGATCATAATCATAATGGCTTGTTGTTTCAAAAACTGTAAGAGGAGCATCATTAGCCCTACCTCCAAAATTATTTTTCTTGTGATGGCTATTGCTCCAAACAATTCCATTTTTATTCCATCAACGACCTTAGGGTCGGATAAAGTTTGCACAGACTATAAAGTAAGAAATAATGGCATCTTCAACTCTCGGTTGGTCGGAACAAGCCACGGATGGACAATCTAAAATAAATCGGTACGTATATTAAGAATGATGATAAAATCATTTAATTATTAATTAAAACAAAAATTTGATTAGAATTGGACTTACTACTTCCTGGGGGGGATTGAAAAGATCAAGAAATTTTGCATTTTTATCGATTTTGGTCGACAACCATCTCAAAGTTCTAGGACAAAAAACTTCTTCCTGGTAGTTCACCTATTGTCTCAAATAAGGAATGACTTCAAATGCCCAAGCCTATAACATAACGCCAATAAATCAAAAGCATTATTAAATAAAAAAATGATGAATCATATCATGATAAAAGAAATATTTACCATGAAGGCCCATGAAAATCCATTTAAGTTGATTGTCTTTGGCGTTAACGGAGTCAACAAATATTCGACAGTCATTTTAAAGCTTTCATAACCCCAGGGATAGCTGTTAAATGCCTCAAGATTCTTGCAGAGATTTATTAAACCGAGGTTTATGTTGTTGTTAACGTCTCTCACCCAAAGAACATTATGTACAAACCAAACCAAGCACAATGATTGTTTGTGCTTCTTTGAAAGTCATTTACCTATCAAAGCTTCTATCAGATTTTTGTTTTTGAAGCTTGGACCAACAATGGACACCAAGTCATCACGATCTCTCGACTTGCCTTTTCTTTTTTTGGGTGTGCGGGGTGCTTTTTTTTGGGTCAGAGTAGGTATAACTTGAGAAGGAGAAGGAGGATAACATTTTAGTCTGGTAACTATGGTAAACTCCTTCCAACCAAAACAAACAGGTATGCCACAGTAATTTATCCACACCTCATCCATATTATCTTTGCTTTCATACATAAACCTGTGCTTAAGAAGACCATCTACCATTTTCATCTGGAAACGAGCATTGTTGTTCTCTGGCAAATCAAGATATTGCCCAAAACAGCTTTCCCTGAAATAAGAATCCAATTTTTATTCTCAAAGTATTTTTCTGAAGGCATCGAAAGATTTTTCCATGACTTACTTAACCACAAGATCACCCGTTAAATCTGTGGCACCATCGCACTGCATTCTCACAGGATAACGATCAATGCTGAAGGTTTTGACCAACTCTTCGGTGGAAGGGATATTAGCATTTAGATCATCTCTTTTGAGAGATTACTCCTCCCCGTGTTTATTATTTTCTGCTCCTGATTGAGATAACGCTTGTAAAGCAAGCTCATAGAGTGGTGGATGTAGCTGAGCTGCTGCATTTGTTCCTTTATTTGGACTTGATTCGATTTCTTTTCTTTTGGGAGCCATATTATCTTAAATTAACAGGAACATAACATAGATTATAATTGATTAATGCATAACAGCAATATAACAGTTCCAACAGATAACTAATCTATTGCACCAGGTATGTTATCTGTTGCAACATATAACCTACCTGTTGCAATAGATAAGTAATCCGTGGGAACCATAAAAACAACACTAATCCATTGCACCTGTTATTTTATCTGATGCAACATACAACTAGCCCATTGCAACGGATGATTAATTCGTTAGAAACCATAAAAACAGATCACTAATCTGTTTCACCAGGTATGTTATCTGTTATAACATATAAATGACTTGTTGAAACAGATGAGTAAACCGTTGGAAAAAATAAAAACAGTCACTAATTTGTTGCAAAATGAAGAGTAAACCGTTGGAAAGAATAAAAATCGATAACTAATCAGTTATCTGTTGGATCAATATTGTTTAGATTTCTTCCAAAACAGAAGAGTCGTCTGTCGCAACAGATGAATGATCTGTTAGATTGTTCACCTGTTGCATCAGATTTTTATAGTTGCATCAGATGTTTCATCTATTGCAATACCATTTTTACCAAGACAAATAACAAATCAACCCAACAACACCAATACACACACACAGAGAACATCAACTGTGACAAAAAATCACCAACAAATTCGAATCAATAGTATGAAAACAAGAAGAAGAAATGCCAGAAATTAGAGTTTTATTCAGTCAATATTTTAATACTAGAAGAGTAGTTGGCTCAAGTTCCTCTATTTTTTCATAATTTTTTACCTGTGAAAAAAATGGACGACAAAGTACTCGAAGTTGTTGTCGCTGGAGAAGTTTTCACGTGGATTGACGGTTGAAAGTCGAAAAGAAACTCGCCCGACTACTTGTTGCCGAAGGTTGAAGGGAGAAATTTTGCAGAACTGTTGGTTAGGAGAGAGTTGAGAGAAGCTGGAGAGAGGAGGAGTGGTTAATTTGGATTGAAGAGGGGTGTGGGTTGGGTTGATTTGTATTTTTGAAAAGATTAGAAAGTTTTGAAAATATTAATTAAGTCCACAATTAACTTAATCAAGTTTTTTAATGATGGTTGACCCTTTAAGTTGGTCAACGTCACCAATCCTTCATTCAAGACTTAAAAGACACCTTTCCTTCAATTTTCTCTAGTAACTCACACTACATTTCATCATATAAAAATTACTATAAATTTTTATTGATATTTTTATTATTAAGAACTATTTATTCCTAATTCATTTTGAAAGCAAAGAAGTCATTATAATATATTTATTTATTAATGACAAGTTAGTTTGATTTATAATTTCATTTTCATGTATATTATAATAACACAAAATAATTGTAAGATCTACACGTTTAAATTTTTATATAAGATAATTTAGCCTTTTTTCTTTATTTTTTGTTCGTAAAAAAAGAAGTATCTTTTCCAAATTTGATTATTTTAGAATTTAGAATTATTCTCTCTCTCTCTATATATATATATATAAGGTTATATATTTGGTCAATTGAAGAATAATTTTGTAGAGTAAAACTTTATTTGACTTAGAATATTAATTAGGAATATTTAATTTTAGTAGTTATTTCTGATAAACATTATGCAATCTTTTTCGTGTAGTAATATTCATTTTAAAAAGTTTTCAATGTTCATTTATTTTCTATCTACCCTCTTTTTAAATTCAAGACTATCATTTATTCATTTCCTAATATAGAATGATAGTGTAATTACTTATTGATAGTTATTCTTAATTATGAAAATCCTTTCATTAAATATGAATGCATATTGTTTTAAATATAGATTACTTAAAATATATGTAGACACGCGATCTTTGACCCTCCCCGACTTTTAACCTATTTATCGGCATTAAATATTTTATTTTTGTTCAGTATTTATTTTTTTATTTCATTTTCAATATGTTTAGTTGAAAATAACTAAAAAAATAATAAGTAAAGTTACTTTTGGGGATATTTTTATTTTTATTATTATTATTTTTTAAATAATATGAAGATTGAAAAAAATATATATTTTCCTTTCAATTTTAATAAATAGACTAGTAGTTTTATTATTATCTTAATTATATTTGTTTTAAATTATTTATAAACTTTTATTGTATTTTATTAAATATAAAATTAATTAGTTGTTATTATTATTATTTTATTTATTTATTTTTATTATTATTATTTTCTATAATAGTAATTTTAAATAAATATATATATAATAAAATAAAAATTAAATAATAAAATTCAAAATTTGAAATCCTAAAACTACCCAACCTCTTCCCCTTATCTGACTTCTCCCTCAACTGTTCCCTCCCACACTCAGTTTTTAAGTGAAACTCCCTAAATCAAATGGACGTACATTATTTCTGCCCCTACAGATTATATCAGACTGTATTAGAAAATCAGACAGAGAACAAACAAAAGCGAAGATAACAAAAAAAGGGAGAAAACACATAAAAAACCCAAAAGAAACTCAATGTGAAAAAAAGAGGAAAAGCGTTTGGGTTCAGAGTTCGGAGTTTCGTTCGAGTTTTCGATGGTGGCATCTTCATCTTTGTATTTAATTTAGTTTGTCGTTTAGGTTCTTATTCAATACTCTTCTATTTACTTTTTATTAGTTTCGTTGTGAATCGAGACATAAATAAAGTTAGTTCAATGAATTCATGCACTATTTAGTTTGGAAATATTGATGTAAGTTTGTTATCATGAATGATATATTTTGTTATTCACATACTCAAAGTGATCTTTATTATGAATAATTCGCTTAAGTTCTTATCAACTTGTATGATACATGTAACATATAAAGTGGAAAATTGAGACAACACTTAAAGAAAGAAAATAAAAAGAATTAGAGAAAAGCTGGAGTAAAAAAAAAAGATAAGAAGAAATGAGTAAAATGGATATGGCAAAGAGCTATTTCTTGCATGCTTACAGTTCTTAACCTTTCTTTATTATGAGTTTCGTGATAATTTTACTTGATTTGATACATGAATGTTGAAATTTTCTACTCCTTAAATTTTTTTTAATTTTTTTTCTACTATCAGATGCGGATATGTGGTTTATGTTACCTTGACAAGTTTGTCATTAATTTTCAGTTTGTTATATACGTATATGTAGTATTGTTATTGGATTAAATTATTTACTTGTAATCTCTTTGAAGGACTTGGTTTGTTAATTTTTTTTTTAAGCTAAAGTCATTGTTATTTTAATAGTTAAAACATAAAGATATAAGATTTAGGAATTTATGAGGTTAACGTTCAACATATAATCAACGTTTTTCATGAGTTTGCATTTGGGCATTGGGAGTAGGCACTTAATAGTAGTAACATCTTAATTTTATTTTATTGGGTTTTCGTTTAAGTATGAACCATTTATTTACTGATTAATATTTATGTTTTGATTAGTGGAATGTATGCACTAGGCTCGTTAACATTCGGGTAAGCAAATATAAAGATCAGTTGTTACACATCTTTCTTGATATGTTTAATAAAATAAAATAAAACAAAACAAAATAAAGAAACTCGAGGATGCAATTTTGTAATTTTGTAAATATCATCTTAAAATTAGCATTTAACTAGTTTAATTAAGATGCGTAGACAAAATTAATAGATGTGGTGCACTTAAGTGAAGAAAGCAGTTATGACTCTAAGTTGGTGCATTTCACGACGTAGAATGTAATTACGCTTCTAAGTTGAGACTAATAAAATTTAGATATTAAAAGTGAGTTGAATAAGGTCTACAAATATAATTTATTCAAAGTAGTTTAAGTCAAGTATAAGTAAATAAAGCAACCATGCTAGAACCACAAGATTCGAGGGGTGCCTCAAACCTTTTCCTCAGTCAACAAAATTTCTTACCCAGTCTTCTGTTTTCGCATACCAACAAAGAGTCATTTCCTTTTGATTAGAGATTCAATAAGGTGACTTGGAACACCATAACTCAATTTCAAATGACGACTCTATAACTAAAATAATCCCTATTCAAAACCGTCACTTTAATTGAAAAAATCCTTCGACCTTGACGCCTCGAGCAGAAAAGGGGTGTGACAATATATCGAATGAAAATCCTTGTAATAAATATGAATGCATATTTATTAAATATAAATTACTTGAAATATATTGAAATAAATTCATTCCATTTTGTAGTCCAAAGTTACCATTTGAGTGATCACATCTTTTTCATAATACTTTTATTTTTGGAATAACTCTTCGATTATTATATTTTTTTTCATATAAGTTGTTTGATTACTATCCGATTATTCTCTTAATTGATATTTCTTGATACTTTTTTGATATAGTCAAGTTTAATCAAATCATAAATGTTTTTTTTGTATAATATTGCTATTTAAATTAATTATATACATATTTTGAGTGATGACACCTTTTTCATAATATTTTCAATTTTGGAAGGACTCATTTATCATAATAATTTTTTTCATATAAGTAACTTGATTATTAATTTGTTATTCTCTAATTGATTTTTTTGTAATACTTTCTTTATTTACTAAATTGTAGTAAAATCATAAATATTTTTTAAATAATATTATTTTTTTATATTATTTAAAGTAATTGTGTATATTTTTTTTAGGAATAACATATTTTTCATGATATTTTTTTATTTTGGATGACTTTTTGATTATTATAATTTTAGTGAAATCATAAACATTTACTTTTATAATATTATTATTTATGTTGTTTAAATTAATTGTTCACATATTTTAAGGAATGACATCTCTATTGAAATATTTTTTAATTTGGAATGACTTTTTTATTATTATAATCTTATTCATATAAGTTGCTTCATTGCTATTTACTAATTGATTTATTATAATATTTTCTTGATTTACTCAATTGTAGTGAAATCATAAATATTTACTTTTTATAATATTATTATTTATGTTGTTTCGATTAATTTTTCACATATTTTAAGGAATGACATCTCTATTTAAATATCTTTTATTTTGGAATGACTTTTTGGTCATAATAATTTTTTCCATATAATTTGCTTGATTACTAATTGGTTATTCACTTAAAATTTTTCTTAAATCTCAATTTACTAAATTATAATGAAATCATAAATATTTTTCTATATTATATCATTGTTTATATTATTTACATATTTTGAGAGATGAAATCTTTTTTTAATAATTTTTTTTATTTGGAATGACTATAATATTTTATATATAAATTGATTGACTATATTACTTGACTAATACATTATTGTGGCATCATAAATTTTAAAAACAATAATCCTCACAAATCTTTTGAAAGAATTTAAAAATATATAATTTAAGAAGATGTTTTCAAGAAAAAATTCAAGTTCCTTTCATCTAACAGAAGGGTCAATCTTAGTAGTTTTTTCATTCAATATGAGTCAGATTTAGTTGGTTTTTTTACCACAATATGAAATAAATATGAAATAACTGAACAACCATTATAGTTTTCATCCAATAGAAATGAATTTTAATTAATTCTTACCACAATATGAAATAATATTAAATAATATAATATGAAATCACAATAGTTTTCATCAAATAGAAATGAATCTCAATTGTTTACACCACAATATGAAATAATATTAAGTAAATAAATAAATTAAAATCATAATAGTTTTCATCCAAAAGAAATCAATCTGAATTGTCTTTACCACAATATGAAATAAGAAATAATGTTAAATATTTAAATAATCAACAAAATAGCTTTTTATTGTAAAATGATAGTATTTTGTTGTAAGAATTCAAATAGGTAGTTCTCAAGATGCCACTTGGCTTATATTTAGGCTAGACTATCCTCCTTTATTATATATATTGATATGAAATAAGAAATAATATTAAATATTTAAATAATCAACAAAATAACTTTTTATTATAAAATGATAGTTTTTTGTTGTAAAAATTCAAATAGGTAGTTCTCAAGATGCCACCTGGCTTATATTTAGGCTAGACTATCTTCCATTATTATATATATAGATATGAAATAAAAAATAACATTAAATATTTTAATAATCAACAAAAAAACTTTTTACTATAAAATGATAGTTTTTTGTTGTAAGAATTTAAATAAGTAGTTATCAAGATGCCACTTGGCTTATATTTAGTCTAGACTATCCTCCTTTGTTAAATATATAGATAGATAGATAGATATGAAATATGAAGTAATATTAAATATTTAAATAATCAACAAAATATTCTTTTGTCATAAAATGATAGTTTTTTATTGTAAGAATTCATGGCTAATTTTCTGTGCCATATGTGCTTTTCTAATGATTCAAAGTACATGTAATCCTTTAGCAGACCTATGTGCCAAAGCCAAAAACCAAAGTTTTTGTTTGATTGTCTTGCATGACTATTCTCATCAGAATCTTCATGATTTAACAGAAACAACCATCAATATAGCAGCGGCAAATCTCTGCCACTGCTACAAAGATCAATTTGCTCTTGAACCAAACAAACGATCAAAATCTAGAAAGGATATATAACTTGTGCACGACTTATTACAATAGGGCTATTAGAGCTTTGGGTAATGCGGAAAAGTTTTTGAACATGGGCCAATACCAAAACTTAATTACAGTGGCGAATCTTATTGGCCAAGATGCTTTTAATTGTGAAGCAATGTTTGAAGTAACGCCGGGGTATGTTTCTACTATTACTAAGGAGAATGATGATATTCAAAATCTTGGTAGTATTGTTGTTGCTACTTCAAATCTTCTTTCTAGTGGTAAATGTTGGGTTAATAGTAATGAAAGTGTGTTGAATGGAAAATGGAGAAATCAAGTGGAAGAGAAAAATTGAGTTAACACCAAATTGGAAAGTGTACTCAATTTTGGTAAGTTTACTCTTTCTCCCACATTGGTGGAAGAAGAGAACTTGAGAGTGTTTATAATGAGAAACACTTACTCCACATGGCAAGTGAGGCAAGAAATAGATGACACCTCGCGCCGTTGTTGTTGTTGCTCGCTCGGATCAACTTCGGATTTGAATGATCGATTGATGAGATCTACCTTTTTAGACAAAATTTATTTGAGATCCGAATTTCTGAACAGTAATCCTCCATTTAATAATTTTCGCATGTAGTAACAGTAATGTTTTGTGTGAATAGTAGCACTGTTTTGCGTGAACAGTGGCACTGTTACGTGAACAGTAGCACTGTTTTGCGTGAACAGTAGCAC
>NC_061122.1:186708129-186711834 GCF_002878395.1 Capsicum annuum
GCTTTACATGGCTAACTCCGCTACTGCTAAGGTGGAGGGAACAGGAAAAATTTGCCTAAAGATGACTTCCGGCAAGGTCTTGACACTGAACAATGTGTTATATGTTCCGAAGTTACGTAGGAATTTAATTTCTGTTTCACTCCTAGATAAGAACGGATTCAAATGTGTAACCATTTCTGGAAAAACTGTAGTGAGCAAAGGAGAAATGTTTGTAGGAAAAGGCTATCTCACGGAGGGTCTTTATAAGATGAATGTAATGACAGTTGAAATGAATAAAAGTTCGAATTTGTCTTATTTGCTTGACTCTTATGATTTATGGCATGGGCGTTTAGGCCATGTTAATTACAAAACATTACAAAAACTGATTAACTTAGAAGTTTTGCCAAACTTTGAGTGCAATAAATCAAAGTGTCAAACGTGTGTGGAATCGAAGTATGCAAAACATCCTTATAAGTCCGTTGAAAGGAATTCTAATCCCTTAGTCTTAATACACTTACATTTGTGATATGAAGTCAACATTATCTTGTGGTGGGAAAAAGTATTTCATAACTTTTATTGACGATTGCACTAGATGTTGTTATGTCTACTTGCTAAATAGTAAGGATGAAGCAATAGATACGTTTAGGCAATATAAAACTGAAGTTGAAAATCAGTTAGACAAAAAGATCAAAATGATAAAAAGTGATAGGGGCGGAGAATATGAATCTCTCTTTGCGCAAATATGTGTAGAGAATGGAATAATTCATCAAACTACGGCCCCGTATTCACCCCAATCTAATGGAATTGCGGAAAGAAAAAACCAAACTTTGAAGGAAATGATGAATGCCTTACTTATAAGTTCTGGTTTACCGCAAAACTTCTGGGGGGAGGCTATCCTTACGGCCAATCGTATACTTAACAGAGTTCCCCATAGTAACACACAATCAATTTCTTACGAAAAATGGAAAGGCAGGAAATCTAACTTGAAATATTTCAAAGTGTGGGGGTGTCTAGCGAAGGTTCAAGTTTCTATACCTAAAAGGGTTAAGATAGGGCCTAAAACGGTGGACTGCATGTTCATAGGATATGCTAAAAGTAGTAAAGCATGTCGATTTTTGGTTCATAAATCCGAACATCCGGATATAAATGAAAATATGGTAATTGAATCAGATAATGATGAATTCTTTGAAAATATTTACCCGTATAAAATTAGACATGAACAGTCTAGTGGAGGATCTAAATGACCTCAAGATAAACCAAGTGAGAATGTACATAATGAAGAAAATCCAAGACACAGTACACGTCAAAGAACGTCAACTTCGTTTGGGTCGGATTTTGTAACATTTCTCTTAGAAAATGAACCTCAAACATTTAAAAAAGTGATGTCGTCGATAGACTCATCCTTTTGGAAAGAGGCAGTCAATAGTGAGATTGATTCAATCTTAAGCAACCATACATGGGAATTGGTTGACCTTCCTCCCAGAAATAAACCTTTAGGTTATAAATGGATCTTTAAAACGAAAATGAAGGCTGATGGTACTATTGACAAATACAAGGCAAGACTTGTAGTAAAAGGCTTCAAATAAAAGGAAGACCTTGATTACTTTGATACATATTAGCCAGTAACAAGGATAACATCGATTTGAATGTAAATTTTCTTGGCGGCGGTATATGATCTTCAAATCCATCAAATGGATGTGAAAACCGCATTCTTAAATGGAGATTTGGAGGAAGAAATATACATGGAACAACCTGAGGGTTTTGTAGTTCCAGAAAAGGAAAACAAGGTGTGTAGACTTATTAAGTCGTTGTATGGACTAAAGCAAGCACCTAAACAATGGCATGCAAAGTTTGACCAAACTATGTTGGCAAACGGATTCAAAATAAATGAATGTGATAAATGTGTTTATATTAAAGACACTCCAAATCACCAAGTCATTGCATGTTTATATGTGGATGATATGTTGATCATCATTAGAGACATTTTTGACATAAATGAAACAAAACGAATGCTCGAGAGCAAGTTTGATATGAAGGACCTTGGAATTGCATATGTGATCTTAGGTATAAGAATCCATCGAACTTCATAAGGGTTAGCATTTTCACAGTCTCATTATATCAAAAAGGTACTTGACAAGTTCAAGTATATGGAATTCGGTATTGCCAAGACTCCATTGGATACGAGCTTTGCACTTCGAAAGAATAAAGGTGAAAGTGACTCACAATTGGAGTACGCAAGAGTATTGGGATGTTTAATGTATATAATGAACTGTAAACGACCAGACATAGCATGCACTATCATTAAATTGAGTCGATACACAAGTATCCCAATAAAACTCATTGGATGGCAATGAAAATAGTTTTGGGGTATCTTAAATACACTCAAAATTATGCTTTGCATTATAATAAATATCCTGCGGTACTTGAAGGATATAGTGATGAAAATTGGATCACCGGATCAAACGAAGTAAAATCCACAAGTGGATATGTATTTACTATCGGTGGAGGAGCACAAGTGGATATGTATTTACTATCGATGGAGGAGCAGTCTCTTGGAAATCATCCAAACAGACTTGTATTGCTCATTCTACAATGGAATCTAAATTTATCGTATTAGATAAAGCCGGTAAAGAATCAGAATGGCTCCGAAATTTCTTGGAAGATATTCCGTATTAGCCCAAACCAATGGCACCAGTGTGTATACACTGTGATAGCCAAGCGGCAATAGGTAGGGCAGGGAGCATGATGTATAACGGTAAATCTCTTCATATAAGACGAAGACATAATACCATTAGAGAACTTCTCTCTAGTTGAATTATCACTGTAGACTATGTAAAGTCAAAGGATAATGTGTCGGATCCACTTACAAAAGGCCTATTTAGAGAAATAGTAGAAAGGACATCCAAGGGAATGGGTTTAAGGCTTAGGACAAGTCAGCATGACGGTAACTCTACCTAGCAGACTGAAGATCCCAAGAGCTAGGTTCAAGGAGAACAAACAAAGTTGTGTTTGACAGGTTCAACATTATCAATTACCCAACCCATTCTCATGATGTAGACAATGTATAGTAAACAAGGATAAGACTTAAGGTGAAAAGTCTTTTAATGATTATCTAAATTTGGTAGATTTGACCAAATAGTTTAATCTACAGGATTGAACGTTTAGAAATCACCTATGTATGGGCGAAGTGAAAGCCGCTTCAAAGAGAATGTTAGTAAAGTCCTATTCTCTAAGCTCTCATGAAAACCGGGACGTGTTCATGGCTGAAAAGAGCAAAACCATAAGAACCATAAATGGTAAAAGGCTGGTTGTGTGACATGTGTTGTCTAGGTGTACATTAAAGCTCGACGGTTCAAAGATATCAAATTTACCGATTGACTGAGTGTATCCGATGCATGTTCACTACGGAAAGTTCAAATGGAAAGCCACTTATCCAGATGCAATCAGTCTTTGCTTGATGATCACGTACTTGTCCGTAAAAGTTTTATGAAAAATAGCCATTCCCCATTTATGTGAGGGATTGTTGGGTTCATAGTAATGAAAGTGTGTTGAATGGAAAATGTAGAAATCAAGTGGAAGAGAAAAATTGAGTTAACACCAAATTGGAAAGTGTACTCAATTTTGGCAAGTTTACTCTTTCTCCCACATTGGTGGAAGAAGAGAACTTGAGAGTGTTTATAATGAGAAACACTTACTCCACATGGCAAGTGAGGCAAGAAATAGATG
>NC_061122.1:186711934-186714212 GCF_002878395.1 Capsicum annuum
AATTTCTGAACAGTAACCCTCCATTTAATAATTTTCGTAGGCAGTAACAGTAATGTTTTGCGTGAACAGTAGCGCACTGTTACGTGAATAGTAGCACTATTTTGCATGAACAGTGGCACTGTTACGTGATAGTAGCACTGTTTTGCGTGAACAGTAGCACTGTTTACATGAACAGTTGCACTGATTCACAAACTACTGCAACACTTCATCGAACTGACACACTTATTCACGAAATGACATCCCTATTCAGGAACACACACTGTTTGGCCGAATGGACATGAATTTTCAGAAAAGGTAACACCTTTTAGATGAACCTGTCTCTTTTCAGAAGAGGCATCTCTTGGCTATAAATAACCTGATTTTCATCCACAGGTTAAGAGATAGAAAAGATAGAAATTTTCAGATTAAAAAATATTCTTCTTGTCTTAAAAATATGATCATTCAAACTGTGAGTGTGTTCGAAGAATCTGCCTATTTGAGGTACCGTTATAGTCAGATTGAAGACCATTTTATCCTCGGAGGAAGATTCCATAACCTCGGGTACAGTGAGGGAAATTATTCCTTAAGGAAAGTCCGTGAATTCGGATGACTTGGCCTTAGCTATTTCTGTTTCATCTTTATTTTCTGAAAAATAAATACACCTCTTGGAAAGGTCTTTTTGATCTTGTGTTGAAGGTATTTAATACTTCATTGTGTTCTTGTTCATACTTGAACTCGAGTTGAAGTTGTTGTTCTGTTATACAGATTCTACGCACCCGTATTGTGGAATATAACAGTTAATTTGGTTCTATTTTATGAAAATTAAAAAATAACATGATTATTTTATTGATATATTATGTGATTATTTTGTTGATATATATTTTTTTCCAATGGATGCTTAGTTTATTGGATTAGAATTTGGTACAATAATAATTGGATGATTTACTTTGATTTCAACCTTGATCCTTTTTTAAATGGACTTCAAGAGAAGAGTTTTAAGACAAGAGCGACTTTGTTATTGATTGTTTTATCCAAAACTAGTAAACTTAGCCGCGCTTCGCGCGGTCATGAGATAGTTTATTAAATATGTAATTTAATCTATTTTTAACACATTAAAAATAATCAAAGGTCCTTAAATTATGAAACATAATCATAAAATATTTTGATTGTATACAATGATACCGAACACATGTAATATCATATCAATATACACAAAAATATTTTTTCCAGCCCTAGAGTATATTGTGAACCTTTCAATGTTCAAACATTTTAAATCTGTGACTAATTAAATTCACTCTGTTATTATTATTTTAACAAAAAAATAGATGTATTAAAAACGCAATAAGTAAAATTAAAATGATACAACTATTGATTAACATGCAAATGACACATTCAAGTCAGTCGTATTGTAAAATGATAAAATATAATTTTATATAGAAAAAATTAAATAAATTTAGATTAGCAAAAGTCTTCTTTAGCAATAAATCAATAAGACTGTTGTTTGGCTAAAAAAAAAACATCTCCAAAGAGCTTATTCAATTCTTTAACATTCTTCAAAATCAAATTCATATTTCTTAACACAATTATATTCCACTTGCTATCAAACTACTCATTTAAAGTATGATTAGGGAATGTAATAAAATGAGTTTATCCAAGTAAATTATACGAACATAATTTTTATATTTTCATCATGACTAAATTTCAAACTCTTAAATTGACATTATTAAAACTAATCTTTTTTCTTTCAATCATAGCTATTTCAAGATTTAATATATTTTCAACGTTGTTTCTGAAATCTAAAGCTAAATATCTAGTATGCAAAAATGGCATAGCAATGTAAAAAATCAATTAATTCTATATATACTATGAGACTTCCTTCTTAACAACATATGCATCAATATGTTGTGATACGCAAAGACACTAATAAACAACAACATATCATTTCAATCATTAACCACCCACTAATAAACAGAAAACAAACAAAGAAATAGAAATTTCTTACATAATATGCATGAACAAAGAAAAAGATGATCAAAGTCACGTAAATTTAAAAAAAAACACATAAACTATCAATTTGAAATGAAATTAAACCATTTTAATATCAAAATTACAAATTAGAAAGATACTCAAGTACACCTTAAATTAAATCGCAGGAAATGAAAGGAAATCTAACATATAGATACTTCATATCAAGATTTGCTATTTATGTCGTTCTTGTGGCTAAAGATGCCATTTTAAATAAATTTTGCATTTTCTCTTTCTTAAATACAAAAATAAATGCACAATCAATGAGTATTCA
>NC_061122.1:186717212-186725425 GCF_002878395.1 Capsicum annuum
AAAGCATCTCATATTAAGCGCAAGTTCTCTTATTTTGTGTTCCTAAAAGACAAAGTCTATGCATGCATGAAGCATGGTAGAATGATCGGTTCCAAATGAAATAGTCCTTGAAAAATAAGGAGCAAATAATCATAATAAGAAGTCAATGAGCTCTTGAAGAGCCTACAATATACCACTTCATGAAACCTTATGAGATGTTCATGTACCTGAAAATAATGAAGTGATGAGATCTCAAATGTTATGTCGCATTGTGAACCCATACAAAATGATATATCATCAATATCTTTAACACAATATTGACGCAATATTGTGAAAGATTACGAGGATCTGAATTCTACGTTAATTTAAGCATGCTGACGTAGAAACATTTATCAAGTGACATGAAAGGATGCATCTTGATAAGTGAAAACTTATTTGATTTGCAGTCCAGACACTTCAAGATGTCACACATAAAATGTTAAATATTGTCACTTTGACAAAATTTGTATGAAAACTTATTTGAGGATTCAAAATATAAAAGTTTTTGGGAAACTTATTGATAATCCTTATATTGTATAAGCTTATAGCTTGAAAATTATTGAAACTCTTGGAGAGTTTTCAAAAGCAATAAGATTATTTGCTGAAATGAGAAATATACCAATTTGGATTGGTTATGAAGTACCATATCTTAGTACAATTGATGCGCTCATGTATCTTGTAAAAAACTACAAGACCCAATATAACCTTTCACTCAATTTGTTAGCAAGGTATATTTCTACTCCTACTAGGAGACATCGAAATGGGATAAGATACATGAGTTTATTTTATTCTAAAGATTGCAGTCCTAATCTTACTGGTCATGCTGATGTTGGGTACTCATCTAACCCGCATAAATCTCGGTCTCAAACATACAATGTGTTCACATGTGGAGATACTGCCATATCTTGGAGATATACAAAGTAGTCTATCGTAGCCACTTCATCGAACCATGATGAGATAATAGCTATTCATGAAGCAAGTCAAGAATGAGTATGGTTGAGATCCATGATACATCTCATTTGAGAAAAATGTGGTGTGAAATATGACAATCTATCCACAATTTTATACAGAGATAATTCAGCATACATAGCACATCTTAAGGGAGGATTCATAAATGGAGATAGAATGAAGCACATTTTGCCAAAGCTTTTCTACATACATGAGCTACAAAAGAATGATGATATTAACATGCAATAGATTTGTTCAACTGATAATGTGACTGATTTATTCACCAAGTCTTCTCCAATTACAACTTTTAAGAAGATGGTGCACAAGATCGGGATGCAAAGGTTCAAGGATGTTCTCATTAGGGGGAGTTAATATGCGTTGTACTCTTTTTCCCTTACGAGGTTTTGTCCCATTGGATTTTTCTTGTAAGGTTTTTAATGAGGCAGCTGAAATGCATATTATTAGAGATGTGTACTCCTTTTCCTTCACTAAATTTTTTTTCCTACTAGGTTTTTTCTAGTAAGGTTTTTACGAGACACATTATCTACCAATTAGACATTCAAGGAGGAGTGTTATAAATGTATTTACATTATAGTGAATGCCTATCAAAATCTATCAAGATCTACTTAGGATTTGAAGCATCCGTCTTTTACTCAGACTAGGAGTAAATTTCCCCTATAAATAGAGGGGTTATGTTCATTGTATTTACAATCTGATGATCTCTCATCCTTCAAGAGAAGAAAAAAGAATTACTCTCTCTATTCTCTCTACTCTTCTTCTTTGTTCTTTATTGTTTTATAACAACGAATATATTCAAGAGCTTTAAAAAACACTCATAAGAGACATTCGAATAATGACTTTAATTGTGATTTTTCTTTAAATATGAAGACATTATACTAGTTATTCAACTTTTTCTTTCATAAACTAAAAATTACACAAATACACAACTTATGTTTTCAATATTATAAAAAATTCCAACTCCCTAAACATATTACAAAAATCCTAACATATACACCAAATGCTATTTATATGTCGGCTATGTTATGTATATTAATAGGGAGAGAGAGTAAAATAATTAAAAAAGTGGGAGAGAGTGTAATTACTTCCAAAAGGGTTGGTATTTATGTTATTTATACATAATAAATATGACATCTCTTAAAAAAATTGCGTATACTACTACGTGCTTTCTAAAGCAAAATCAGTGATTTTTTTCAAGGATAAATTATGCAAAAACAAAAACTTAAGAAACATAAATACATAAAATCCCTTATCTTTTAAAATATTTCATAAAATTTCATTTTTTTTCCTTTTCCTCTTGATACATATTAAATAAGAAAAAAACATATTTGCATTTATTTTAGGAGAGTAAATAATAGGAGAGAATCTCTTAAATATTTTGTAAAAAATATCAAATTAAAAATTTTTCATCAAATCTTATCTTTTGCAATTTTCAATTTGGTTCAATTTTTTTCATCTCTATTAATCTTTTTTTCCCCTTAATATTTTGAAAACTTTACTATGTACTTCATGTTGACAAACATTCATATTCTTTTTAAGAATCTTCATACTATAGAAGCTATAAGATCTCATAATTTTCGGCGAAACCATGACAATGACGATTACCACTGCAATGGTCCGCAGAATTAGATATTGAATTCAGCGTTGCTACATATATTTTTGGTTAATACGTTTGATACATATATAATGTTGTTAATTTCTCGATATCTTTTCGTACTATAAATGGTGATACATATGAGTGATACATTTACTGTCAGCATATTGGTGATAGATGTGAGTAATACATTTACTGTTAGTATATTGGTGATAGATGTGAGTGATACATTTACTGTCAGTATATTGGTGATAGATGTGAGTGATACATTTATTGTCAGAGTACTGCTGATACATATGACATATATGTTTTGATAGTGATTCATATATTTGATTCATTTATAAATGTTTGATACATTTAACATATGTTTGACATATGTAAACTATTTATTTTTGTGTGAGATTGAATTTTGAATGGGTATTGAGTAATTTTACGATATGCATCATTATGATACACCTGAATCAGATGTATTTATGTCACAATTTGCGTGTGATTTACTTTTCGTAATAATTGAAAATCAGTTACTTTCTTATTTAACTAACAGCTCAGTTACAAATGTATCACAATGCATATGTATCAAGCCTACCGATATGTATCACAAAAGTCAAAAGAATATCTTGTAATTTAACAAAGTTATGATAAAAAAAAAGTTACAACCCATTAAGAATCTGAGATTTATGTAAGTTACCCTTTTCTTATTCTCTCCGATAAAAATAAAAGCCTACTTAAATTATTAGTTTTGAATAAGTTGATGTTACTTGATTTTCAAATCAATCCTATTTTCATGACCCAATCAACTGAAAAACAGCCGCCATAGCTTACTCCGAAGCATCAAAAATGTGATTTTCCTTGAAAATTAGTTGAACAATCCTAAATAGTCTTCTTACTGAAAGTCTGTCCCTTTTAATTAATTTTGAATTGACAAATATGTTTCTTGTTTATTGTCATGATCTAAATCATCAAATCATAAAGACATCTATTCTAATTCACCAAGATAGGAGAATCCCTTATCATCCTTTTAAGAAGATATGCAAAAGTCTTTATTAAATATCAATTACCAAACTTTGTTACAACCGTTTTTACAAATATTAAATGCGGAAAATGAAAACTACCCAAGAACTCGGTCTGAACAGGTACAAGAGTTTCTAAAGAAAAATTAAAATTGGACACAACTTCCACCATGAATAGCAGGAGTGGGAGCTAATGAAGAATCGCTATCCACAACAATCATGAAACCAACATTGATTCCTACAAAAGACTATACATTGAGAAGGATATAGCAAGAGTAGTATAAGTAAAATAACGCGTATTAGTAGGTATCATCGATCGATCAGGGTTAGATTACATAAACACAATATAGAAATCACAAAAAGAAACATGTCAACTATTTAATTCATTACACTTTCACCCACTTTTGCTATCTTTATCCCTTATTTTAACTAAGAGTATTTTCATTTTTATTTCCATTGATCATTCATCATCTTCACATCAAGTGTCATGCATCCTAACTCTCACTTGTTTGACCCCAATAGTTATTAAGTCAATCTATTTCATTTACGCCTTAATTAACCTTAGTGGTAAATGAAAATCAATATCATTACTTTGTAATAAATACAATTATGAATGCACATTATGATAAATACCTCAAGTTTATGACACTTAGACTTTTTAAGTAACTTTACAACTTCAGTCAACTATACGTCAAGAGACAACAAGTCAAGCCAAATCATGACCAACCCAACAACCCTGACTGATCTAACAATATCTAAGTCAACAAACCATGAATCTAACCATATCCATATCAACAAACCATATCTCTAAATCATATCCAAATCAAAAAATCATGACTCTAACGACAAGAATTTCAAAATATATGACAAGTAATCGGGCCACACAAGAATTTCAAATATACCAAACAACATCATAATTCAGTTCACTCAAGGAATTCACAAAAACAACTACAATATAACTTTGTCAACACATGAAATCAATATAAACAACAATAATAACAATAATCATATACCCGAACAACTCAAAAAACTATCATATTCATGCATATCTTGTACATACATGCTAAGAGTTTTATGGTTGCCTACTAGTCATGACCTGTAGGAGACGAGCTCTTATCCATGTATTGTACCGGCGTGGTACCCGAGTCAATCAATGAATCATATCAATCAATTCCGGGATATTTCTAAATATTGTTATATACCACAATAATGATCGACATCACAACAATCACAACCACAATAAAATAGAAGATCATACTTGTATAGTCAACAAGTCTTTAATATAACCTCATTATATGTCATTAATACTTAGAATATTATTTAACAATTACATTTTTAAGTATTCACTGTGACAATAGACAACCACTCAAATATACCTGGTCGACTCGAGTTAATAAATTTATGTACACAACAATCATATTTTAACATATAAAATTACAAGTAGATATGAATCATTGATTTCCTCAATTATTGCATGTCCGAAGATCAATTCCCAACTTATTCAAGCAAGCTTTATCAAGCCATATACATTAAATTCAAATATTTATTTCAGGAGTGCAATGCAACCAAAAGGAGTCTAAATTCTAATTCAACAATAATCAATTCATTCACTAACCGATCTTTCTTTATTTATATCGAGATCAAAATTTTAGCTATTATCTAGCAATTCCTATATCCAATTCATTACTAGGTTCAAAACCTACTTTGTTAGCCATTCATTCAACTTTATTCAACTTACAATCTAGTTTTAGTCATATACCTTTTACTTCCTAACCCTTAGCCTACATTGACCTTAGGCTCTTATGTTGTGTCACCACCTCCTTATACCATAATCAGTTCTCATCCTAACTTTAAGCGAGATATCCTATAACCAACACACATAAAATCAAGTTCATCTTTTTATGGTAATAAAGCTAAATTACTAGATTATAGGCTAAAACAGTCTCGTTATCATCTATATTAACATAATCCACATTACAATCCTTCATGGAGTCACAAACACACAACACCCATCAAGAATTCATACACAACATAATAATACAAAATTAAGTCTTTATTATATTAGTTTCAGATTTTATGCCTTCGAACTCCGTCTCCGCAGGCCTAAGCATGATTTCTCCCATCAAATTTATATTTTGGATATGATTTTTAACCACAGACTGCTACTCATAAATCATAACCCACATGAGCGTCAAACAGCTACAACATAGATGATCCTCCTTCTTCTTCATATTTTTGAAGGCTAATCATCTAACAAACAATAATTATAAGAGTAATTAATAAACTAATCTTCAAACAAATACCTTGAGAATTCAAATCCACTAGTTCTAACTTTGTTTACGGTCTATTAAATTATCCAATGATTAATTAACCATCAAATATTTCCTTCAAGCTTAACCCAACTCCATTAGTGAAGTTTTTAGGCTAAAGATTCCACCTTTATTGAATTCAAGGTCCCTAACTATCAATTTACATATTTTAGAATCACTAATTCATGCTAAGGATTGTTCACTAATAATTTAGAAGTGATTCTAGGTGATATTAACCCAACCCATAGATTTTCCCAAAATATGATGGACTTAGGATTCAAATTCTCAAGAATATTACTTTTAAAGGTTGTTCTAATGATTCTAGGATATTAAAGGATTGAAAAATGAAGAAGATGACGAAAGAAACTTACCTCAATGAAGAATTTTCACCCATACCAAGAGAAAATTGCCCCTATAGGACTTAGAAATAAAATTTTGAGGTTTGGGGGCTGAAATCCGTCAAAATGGGTTATAAATTGTTGTGCATGTCACTATAGCGACCTAACCCACTACAGTGACCTCAGTTTTTCAGCATGGACAGTCTTTAGTAAAATGGCCATAACTTTTTACTCAGAAAGCGAATTAATGAATGATCAGTTGTATTGAAAAGAATACTCAAGAATCTTTAATTTGGTAGGTATTAGGCCCCCTAACTCCTTATATTCTAGAAAAAATGCTCGTTTAAAATTTACCCTAGTTTAAAATTATTAGTCCAAACTAGATCAGTTAAGATACTTTCAACTTAACTTTGTGTTAGGAGTATTGTATGACCTAACATAACAAATGCACTCGCATACTAAAGAATTAATCCTATGTGACAAATGAGATTAGTATGCCTTTGTCATAAATATTTTCTGTAACATTGGAACCGATACTACAATAGATATCAACTTACCATTCGTTCATTCCAAAATAAGTATTAGATGAAGAGAAATACGAAGTCAAAATTTAGAAAGACACTACTTGCAGAGTTGTTTATGCAACATCTTACTTACCCACTCGCTTTCGTTTATCCACTAAATCGACCCAAATTGCTCCTGCCTTTCTCCAAAATCAACTTTTAGAATAATGAAATATTTTGAGGAAAAAAATTTGATTAAACAACGATTTATCCTGCTGTAGCGACCTATGTCACTATAGCTACATTGATCCCGCTATAGCATGACTTTTTTCGCTTTGGTCACTATAGCAACATAGGCGAGGCAGAATGTATGATTTTCTTCCAAACTTCCTCTTTTCACAACACACCTTAAATCCAAGACATCCCAAACTAACCTCTTTATGTCAAGATCGATATCGAGAGTTCTGCTCGTCCGAATTCGATTCCGAAAAGTCCTATGAATTTCTTGTCATCTTAGCTAACATAAAATCAAGTTAAACTTTATTATATCTACCCAATAAATTTTTAAATTTTCCTAGACCACCTCGCTTAGGTTTCATCCAACACTAGCCTAACCTAAAAATTCTAACTCCCAACCCAAGAAAATCTTAACCCGGGAAATTACTTCATAAATAATGATATAATGAACATAACATCACCAAGTACTACGCCATATTTTTCTGTTGAGACATCTACCTTATGGACCTTTTATATCCTTCCATAATCAACACATAAGAATAGATCATCTAGAGTACAACCACTAACCAACACAACTCTATAGGTTTCATTAATACATAAATTCTCTATCACTACTTATATTAACCTATTCGATCATCAACAATCAATTATTTATAACCAACTAGCTTTTAGTTATCATCCAAGGACAAGTTATACTTATTTAGCCTCACAACTAACTTTCAACTAGTCAAGTTACCGACCCAACATACCTTAATCATCCAGGAGTAATAACAATCAAGTATTGCCATGATCAATGAGAGGGACATGAATATTCAAGAACACATCTAATGACTCGGTTTCCTCATCCGATCCTACAACTAATTTTAATTAAATAAAATAATTTTAAAAAAAATCCCAAGTTAATAATGAAAATAAAGATTAGAAAAAGTTTTCCAAGTTAATAATGAAAATAAAAAATAAAAAAAGTTTCCGAAGTTAATAATGGAAATAAAAAAAAAGTTTCCCGAGTTAATAATGGAAATTAAAAATAAAAAAAGTTTCCCAAGTTAATAATAGAAATAATTTCAAAAAATAAAAAAAATTCCTAAATTAAAAATGGAAATAAAATGTCAAAAAAAGTTTTCCAAGTTCAACATAAATATATAAAAAAAAAAATTCTACGTTAATAAGGGAAATGAAAAATAAAAAAAAGTTTCCCAGGTTAATAATGGAAATAAAGAAAATGATTCCCAATGTTA
>NC_061122.1:186728425-186825779 GCF_002878395.1 Capsicum annuum
GTTTCCCAGGTTAATAATGGAAATAAAGAAAATGATTCCCAATGTTAATGCAGGCAATCTTTTCGAGATCTTTAATCCCTTACATTGAATATCTTCCCTTTTGAAAGTGATTATTATGGGAAAAATAGTTTTGGCCACAAAAATTTAGCATAAATTTGGCCACAATAGTAAAAAATTCTATTCACACTATAAATTAGTTAGTTTTTACATATTTTTATCCTTTTCATCCTAAATTTAAATTTCTAACATTATTTAATAACCATTTTTCAATACGTTGAAAACTATCTCAATACATGAGAATGGACAATTTATGTATTCTATTTTAATTTTTTAATTGGCAATTACATAATTAAATATTTGTCAAATGTTCTAGTATGTAATTAAGAAAACAAAAATTAATTAGTACAAATTTATTTATTAATTGTTAGTTTTTTTTTTTTTTTTTTTTTTTTTTTTTTTTTTTTTTTTTTTTTTTTACGTTTGAAGTTGTTTAATTTTAGTTCAACTTTTGATTATGTATAGTTTGTACTTTGTATGTATTTTGAGAAATTTAGTTAAGTTGTTTTATTTATTTTTTATCTAGTTCGATTTTATGATTTTTTTTTTTAATGAATATGAAAATTAGTGTATGAAAAATAGAGTTTTAAAAGTGAATTCCCTAAATAGTCACCCAAGTTTTGAAAATTTCCTTCAAAGATTACTCATGTTTCATTTAGAATCACAATATCACTCAACTATCACTTTTTTTCTCAAAAAATACTTAACACCTCAAAAGTATTCTACTCTCTTAGTTGACATGTCATGTCATTAAAACTTTTTTTTTTTAAAAAAATACTAAACCTATTTAACTCATCAAACTCATTTAATCAAACTATAATTCTATTTTTTTTTAAAATGCATTAGTTTATTAAAGAGAAACTTTTATACTTAGAAAAACTTTATCGGTACTAAAACTTGACATATATTTTTTCAAAGGTTATTTTTTTGAATGGTCATCATATTTTTTGAATTCGCTACAAAAATTATTTTAATCTTTTTAGAGATAATAATATGACTCAACTATCGTTATTATCGTAAAAAAAAAAAATAAAAAAAATCCACACATCTCTTTCTCCTTTAATTGGCAGGCCATGTTATTAAATTATTTTTTTAATAATAGACCTATTTAAATCATCAAACTTATTTAATCAAAATTATATTCTTATTCTTTTTTTTAAAAGAAATATATTAATTTATTAAGAAGAATTTTTCACGCTTAGAAATCTTTTATCATTACTTACAGTTTCAGTTTTTTTCTAAAGTTATTTTCTTGTATTGTTATCAATGTTTCAGGAGTCACTTACAAAAATCAATTTTTGTTTTTGCTAAGACAATAATGTCACTCAATTATTAATATTTTTCTCAAAAAATCACTAAATACCTCAAAAGTTTCATCCTCTTCTAATTAGCATGTCATACCAGTAAATTATCATTTTTAACAAAATAATAAACATATTAACTCAGCAAACTCATTTAACCAAAATAATATTTTTTTTAATAAAAATATATTAATTTATTAAGAAGAAATTCTCATACTATTTTTCAAGATGATCATTCAGGTTTTTATATATAATTGTCTACAAAAATCAGTTGTTTTCTAAAGAAAATAATATCACTAAAGTAAATAAGTTATCTAGAGATTTTAATTTGCATGTAAAATAATATGGTAAAGATTAAATTTTGGTAAAGAATTCCTAAACAGAAAAATTAAACTAAAGAATTTTTTTCAAATAAAAAAAAAAGAATAAAGCTATAATTTTGAGTAAATTAGTTTGATGAATTAAATGATTTATTATTTAAAAGGGGAAAAAGGCTCAAATATGTCACTGAACTATCAGAAATGACTCATTTATGCCATCCGTTAAAAGTTGGGCTCATTCATGTCATCGCCGGTATAAAACTGGTCTATCCATGCCATTACTTTTTAACGGTGGTTTTCTAAAAAACTGCTTTGCCACATGACCTCTTATTAGAGGTCCACGTCATTTTTTTTTAATTTTTTTTTTAGTTTTGATCCATTAAGAAGAATTCACTCACACCCAACCTATCAACTTAACCCACTTTAATATTACTCTTAATTTTGACCCTAGATTTAAACATATGTAAATCATTTAGTCTTCGAACATGAAATTTACACACTTGAATACTACGTGTAAAATAATATAGGTTAGAATAATTAATAATTTAAAATGACAAATGAATAAATTGTGATTAAAAAATAATTTATTTTGACTCTTGAAATCTGAACATCATCACATAATTTAAGACGAAGAGAATACCACATACATGAAGGACCACAACTTTTAATTAGGAAGAATACCTAAAAATTCCTTCTAAAATTGGATTATAAGTTGTATAATTGAATTATTGGTAGTCTTAATTGTTTTGTGGACTTAGCTATTTGGTAGCCTTTATACTCTTTAACGTGGACGAGACGTAGAGCATAATTTATTTTCAGGCGTGTTAGAGTTTAAAAAAATATAAAATAAATAAAAGACCACCATCCAGGTACGTAGGGTATTTTCAGTCCACATATTTTTAGTGTTGTTTGGTACCAACTCACGTAGACACTATTTATAGGTATATTAATGGATCTTTAATGTGTATATTATAGAATCCACCCACGCAGAAAAAAGTTATGTTCTACGTCTCGTCCACGTTAAAGAGTATAAAGGCTACCAAATAGTCAAATTCACGAAATAATTAAGATTACCAATAATTCAATTATAAAACTTATAATCCAAATTTAGAAGGAATTTTTAGGTAGTCTTCCTAATTAAAAGTTGTGGTCCTTCATTTTTGTGGTATTCTCTTCGTCCTAAATTATGTGATAATGTTCGAATTTCGAGAGTCAAAATAAATTATTTTTTAATCACAATTTATTCAATTTTCATTTTAAATTATTAATTATTCTAACCTATATTATTTTAAACGTAGTATTCAAGTGTGTAAATTTTATGTTCGAAGACTAAATGATTATATATATGTTTAAATCTAGGGTCAAAATTAAGAGTAATATTAAAGTGAGTTAAGGTGATAGGTTGAGTGTGGGTGAATTCTACTTAATGGATCAAAATCAAAAAAAAAAAAAAAAAATTAAAAAATGACGTGGACCTCTAATAAGAGGCCACGTGGCAAAGCAGTTTTGTAGAAAATCACCATTAAAAAGTAATGGTATGGATGGACTAGTTTTATAACAGAGATGGCATGAATGAGCCCAACTTTTAACGGATGACATAAATGAACCATTTCGATAGTTCAGTGGTATATTTGAGCTTTTTTCCTTTAAAAAATGTGATTGTAATGGCATGGCATGCCAACTAAGAGAGAAGAATACTTTTGAGGTGTTTAGTATTTTTTAGAAAAAAAGTGATAGTTGAGTAATATTGTGGTCCTAAATAAAATATAAGTGATATTTGAAAGAAATTCTCATAACTTGAGTGATTATTTAGGGAATTCACTCAGCGTTTTAATAATAACAAGTTTTGACATGCCTAAAATTTTGTTATTTTACATTTTTCTATAGATAAATATACTAACAAAATACGTCGTGATTAAATGTAAAAAAAATATTTTGCTAAATAATCTAACCACAATATTTTTTTCGTAACATTTGTAACAATAAGTGTGACATAAATTTATTTACATATTTTATATGGTCCATGACTAAGAATTTGTAATTACTACTATGAAATTTTATTATGTTGCAGACTGTAGTTACAAATAAAATTTTATTTTACAAGATCTATATGTATAGTAAGTGATTTTATCCACGACAAATAATTTGTATTTATCTTCATATAATTAGCAAGAATTTGTAAAATTTTCTTTAGATTAAGTATATTAATTAATAAAATATTTAGATATAATAATTTATTTATTGAAATTATATTTGAAACTTATAAATAAGATCTTTTAAATTTGAATTGAGTCGAATAATAAACAGTTCTGATCAAATGATAATTCTTAAAAAACACTTGATCATGATGAAGCTTCAGTGAAACATATTAAAATTTTATTTAAATTCTTTATAACTAGTTAATTGAGGTTAATATAAGATGGAATACATATACAGGCCCCTGAATTATTTCACTTTTCCCGTATAGGCACCTCAATTAAGTCAGTTACCTATTAAACCATTTACTCCTTCACAAATGGTTTTAATTGAGCCCAATTTGCTGATGTGGCAAAAAATACAAAATGTGTGTAATACACACGCTGATGATGTGGCAAAGTAACGAATTAAATAACGACACATGGCATTTTAATTTAAAATAATTATAAATAAATTTTTAATAAAGTTAAATCTAAATAAAAAGAAAAAAAAAATTAATACCACCCACCCCCACTGCAACCTATCCATCCCCACCCACTTCCCTTCCCTTTCCCCGTCGTCTCCCAACCAGCTCTACCCCCATTTCCTTTTCTGAAAATCACTATTTTTTTCGGTCATCGTCTCCCTCTTCTTCTATTCACCGAAGCAATCTTGTAGTCAAAACTTAAATTGAATAATCTTCACCACTTAAAAGATGAGAAATAGGCCGAATGAAACGATTGAAATTCAATAGCATGACCAAAAATAAAAGAATAACACATCGGAAATGGGTGGATGAACACCGACAATGAAAGGAGAAAGAAATTGAAATTTTAGGTTGATTGAAATTCAATCGATGTTGAAATGCGTTTTTCAAAGAAAAAAAAATTGACAGCCAAACAGTCTATTAAACATGGACAACATCTTCCCTAAACAGAAAAGTATGAACATCATCATCAAGGTTGAGTTTCTATCAGAAAAGCAAGAACATCGTCGAAATTTTAAGTTTCCAAAACAACATAAATTCAAAGAAACTTGTCAAAACTTCATAACTGATTTCTTTCGACAATAAAGAGCTTCTTTGAAATACTAACTTCAAGTTAAAATTTGAATTTTGATAGTCAACATTGTTGTTCAGATTGATTAAAATTATTGAAAAAAAAAAGAAGAAACTAAATGGCGAAATAGGTCCATTAATGAAAGCTTTCAGTAGATTAGATAATGAGAAAGGAGAGAATTAACAAAAATAAAAAAAGATAAAGAGATTTAAGTAAAAAAAAAAAGCTAAAAAATTAATATTTCACGCTCCTAAATTGAGTGTATTGCATGCACTATGCCACATCAGTTCCATGTCAGTAATTGTATTTAATTGAAATGTTTTGTGAAGAAGTAAAGTGTTCAATAGGTTCATGACTTAATTGGGGTGCCTATACGAAAAAATAGAATAATTAAGGGATCTGTACATGTATTTAGCCTTAATATAATCATTTATTTTAAAAAAATGACATTTGAACTTACAAGTTATAAAATTGAATCGCATCATTCACAACACTAATTACACTAGACCGATAATGATATTGTTTTGATGAAACAAGTCTAAAATAAAATTTAGTAAAGTTAATTTGTTTAAATTTGCAATAACTAGTTAATAAAATAATTAAATTTAATCACTTATTTATTTAGATATAAATTATTGTATAAATATATTTTTGTGATAACTATATCCAATTATTAATCATTTGTTCAGCTAATTATAACTACATTTATAATAATTATTAATTAATAATTTAATAGTAGACCATAAAAATATTGTTCAAAATGATGAGGTTCGAGACTTTGAATAAAATAACAAGTGTCATAACACTTGATCAAGGTAAAACTTGAGTGAGACAAGATAAATTTTGTTTATATTGTTATAAATAGCAAATTGAAAGTAAATGCATTATAATTACCTAATTATATCTCAAATTTGCTAGTAAGACATGTTAAGCGTGAATCAAATCAAATTATATTTAATCACTTATTTATCTAAACTATATTTCAAATGTACTAGTAAAATTTGGTAAGATCGAATTAAATTAAGTGATTGACAGATCTAATTATCTTAGATCGATGGTGTTTGATTTTATAATAAAGATTGTTTAGTCACTATATAGACAAGATATAATATCTCGCTCTCAAATGTAACCTTTTTTATAGTTGAGTGTTGCTACAACAAATTTTCATTCATGATAAAAAATGATTATTAGCTACAAAATTCTATCAAAATTCATTTCGCCATAACAAATAGTTATGGTCTTCATAACAAATAGTTATGGAACTTGAAGCAAAAACTTAACAATTGCCATAATTTTTTAGAATTTGAAACAAAAAGTACTCATTTAGTTACAATATGTTGCTTGAGGTAATTTATTGTACCTAAAGATTTAGTATTGTTGTAGTAATTTTATTACGTCAGAGACATATCAAGTTATACTTATGCGAGAGCATCCTTTTACTGATAAAAAAATAAGAGTTAATTCCACTTTTCAAGTAGTTAATGATTCACATATATAATTTTTCTCTACCACTTTTACTTCTCCTATATCTTTTTTTAAAAATTATTATGAAATTAAATCAATATTTTTGATGAGAAATTAATTCTTTTTTATTCATAATTTTTAAAAAAATAGTTGAGGTGTGTGAAAATTGTGAAACTACACTAGGCATGTTGTAGGTGAAAATTAGAAGAATTGAAAAATTAAATAACTGAAATCAAAGATAGGTCAAATTTATCGGCGATCACCTAACATTTAGTTTATCATGCAAAAATATTGGTTTCAATTTTTTTAGCATAAAAGTCATTTAACTTTAAAAATTGATATACAAAAAATACTTTTCTATTTTGTGACATAAAAGTATCCTATCTTTAAAATTTAGTATAAATTATTTTATTTATTTTTTCAAAAGGTGTTACAAAATTTACTAATGCAAAAAATAGTCAAATTATATTTTCTTCAATATTACTAATATTAGATTAAAATTATTATAAAAAAATCAAAATAAGGAAAGCAAATATAATATTGTATACTCCCAACGAGTTATGTGTTAAAAAGTAAAATATTAAAGATGCTTCTAATATCATCCTGAAAGTAATTAATTTATTTTGGACCCCTGTAATATTTTCTATATGATATATAAAAATTCAGATGAGATTTACTTTTTAATTAACTTGATCAAAGTTGAATGACTTTTAAGTGACAAAAAATTAAGAAAAAATTACTTTTATGTTACAATTTTTTAAATTTGAATGACTTTTATGTAAAATAAATTAAAATAATAATAATAATAATAATAATAAAACTATAAATTTTATAATTGGATGAAGTGTACATAATAAATAAAATGATTATATTATAAATTTAAAATTAGATAACTAAATAAAAAACATCTTAATGAATTATTATTTTTTATATAATAAAGTTAGCCTTACAATTTGATAAAAACAAATGAAAACGAATGAGCTAAAAACAAGGGAAACAAAAACAGTTAGTTGAGGAGAAAAAGAAGAAGGTGAAGTAATTTGATATGGTGGAATCCACTTTATAAAATCAATTAAATGCGTCCTTGCATAATTAATGATAGTTATAACTATTATTTATCCAATATAAACTTTTGACTTTTAAGTTTAGGAAATAGCAAAACTTTAACTCCCTTTGATTAATTTTTTTTTTTTAAAACAAATTAGTTTATTTTGGAAAAAAAAAAAAAAAAGACTATGAAAGTCTTTTATTCACAATCATAAGAATGAATTTGGCTCCTCTACAGTACATCTCCTCTAGTGCACATTTAGATAAGTGATACTTGTGATATTTAAAATCTATTTAGATTAATTTACTTTAATAAGCCTCTAATTAATCATAGTCAAAAAAAAATAAGTAATGAAAAAAGCTCTAAGCTTGATATCCGCTAATTTTCGCTACTCATTAATATCATAATTTTCATGATACAACTCCATTTTCTCTACTTCTTTATGTGACAGAATAAAATCAAATATAAAGGTATAATGGAGTTTTAAAAAATGCATGATTAAAGAAGCAGCAAAATAATTAAAAAGAAAAAGAGACATTTTTAAAAATCTTTTATTTATACTACTATCTACTATGCAATATCTTTTTCCTCTCCACATTTTTTAAAATTTTTGACATAATTTTATTCATCAAAAACTGATTTTTTTTTTTTACTTAAAAGTTAACTTCTCAAATTTTGTCCTTTCAAAGGTAATTTACAAGATTTCATCCAAAAAATAAATTAAAAAAATTTAATGTTATTTATTAAAGTAATTCAGAAATTATAATCTAATTTTGTTTTAAATATTAGATTTCTTCAGATAATTCTATTGCGTTATTTTTGTCTTTTTTGTAGTGTCTTCTACGTATTTTTTTTACTACGGTTATTCACGATTTAATTTAATTTTAAATAAAATTACAATCAAATAAACCATATCAAAATCATAATACAAAAAAGTATAATTAAAGTAATAATATTAATGAGGGATCAAATTAGTGGAAGGTGAAATTTTTCTTACCAAAATTGGTGAATCTTTTTCCTAACTTGTTCTTTTAATATGGTTAAGGGGCTTGTTAAAGTAAATTAAACTAAACCTTTAAATTTTAAATATGAGAAGTGTTAACTCTTCTAAATGTGCACTTGCAGATATGGAGAAAAGCCAAATCCATAAAAAATTAACAACTATTCCTTATATATTATGCATATTCCTGTTTAACAAAATATGGAAAATTGTTTATATTCTTTTAAATGATTGGATTGTTAATCATTTTATTACGTTTCTTATCCGTATATAAAAGTTAAATTCATTGAGAATTATATACATAGAGGTGCATGACCCGTGTCAATACGGCCCAACACTATAGGCCCAACACTATAGACATTTTGAGCAACAAAATTTGACACCGATAAGATGCACTATAAGACACGAAATGTAAATATAAATGTACATTGACCTAAAAGAATAATTTTTTATATAACAACTATTTGACGGTATTCGTTAAGGAGCGAAGTTTTACAACATAGCTATGTACAATTTTTTTTCACATGATAAGAAAGTGTGATGCGTCATGTAGTCGGTTATTTTGATTGTTGATGATAAGAATGAGACCTATTACAAAAGTTAGAGAAGATGTAGGATTAGTATTCATAGGGTTATGTGATTAAAAAATGATTAAATCGTAGTTGGTTGAAATGTTCGTGCTTATATATACACATATATATGTGTATGAAAGTGTGTAACTAGTAAGTACAAGGCACAAATATAACGTTTGGAGACAAGAAATTTAGAACAATGATAAAACAGAATTACCAGGATCATCCGTAACTGTGTGTTCATGAATATTCAAAGCCAGACCAGCCGGCACAACCAAACATCAGTAACAATCAGTAATGCAAATAATAATTAAAATTGGGCTCCAAGGAAATTAAAACTCCTTTGTAATAGAGTTTACTAAAACTTGTCTATGTAGAAGTTATCCATCTGTCAACATAAAAAGACAAACAGAAAAATGAGAACTTTCCAAGTAGGTGGCTTAAAGGTGGAGGGGGTGGGGGTGGGGGTGGGGGTGGGGGAGGACGCTCCTTGATGCAAGGAAGCGAGTTATCATATATAATTGCATGAGGCAAAAGATAGTGGTACAAAGCTAGAAGTATTTATGATTTTTGTCTTTTTAGAAGACTTTTGTAAAGTATAGTAAATTAGGTTAGGTAGATAATTTTTGAAGAGTTTTTTGTAAAGTTTTAAAAACGTGTAAAATGAGGAAGGAAAACTTTTGTAAAGTTTCAAATTATAAATAAAAGACATCGAAGGCAGAAAGAAAAGTAAACCTTAATACGTTGAAGCAAAAAACTTTCTCTTGTCTACAACAAATAATTGAATTATTTAAAAAATAGGTATATTTCAATGAAAAAATCTAAAATAAATCATTAAGTAGGTGCATAGACGATGAGTTCAACATTTAAAACATAAATTTTATGATCCAATCCTAATTTGAAGATCTGAAATGTGAAAATATACATATAAAAACAAGAAAGAAATGAAAAAACAATTAATGCAGATCCCAAGCAGCTATTGTTACATTGCAACAACAAATGACCCCAATTAAGTGCTGAAGCTCAGGGTAGGCACTTGCCCACACTTGGTTGCACTTCAGTGTTGGCAACACACTAAGATTTGTGCCTCATTGCCCATAAGATACATCTTCAATCAGCGGTACTAAACGACAAATACCATTGGACAGTGAAAATAAGGTAACAATTAAGATAAGAGTTAACCATTTCTTTGATTAGTTCATGCAAAAATTCTCTAATAAAATCAGAATACCACAAAATCTAAGGTCAGCATACAACCCAACTACCTCTTTTTCACAGTCTGCCATATTTACTTCCAAATTTTGCATTACTTAAAGCTGGAAATGCAGAACCTTTACACGTAAAAACAGGTCACAAATGACTTTTTATCAATTAATTGGTGTGGATCTACAAGGGGTGGCCTCAGCAAAAAATTACATTGTATATAGTATAAAGCATTTATTTATTTATGCACATAGATTTTAAATCCTCTAGACACAAGGCTAGAGGTTGGCTCAATGAGTTCAAAATTCACTTTGAGGTTTTAAATTCAAACTTCAAGTACTATTATTTTTTTCGAACCGTGTTAGTAAAAATCCTAAATCAGTCACCGAAAACTTATATAATTTATGTTTCCCACCAAGCTTAAAAGGCTGAAATTTTGGCCAAGAAATTCCATCATTGAAATGCCAACTGAAGATCCTGTTGTTATAACACTCCCATTCTCATTTCTTCTTGTGTCATCTTCTTGCTCTTTAACTAATTCGTAGGCTCTATCATTTTAGATCCCGTAGAATGAAGAATAAAAAAATAAGAATAAAGAAATCTTACCCCGACTAAGCTCATTCCAACAACTGCCACCACTATAGACCTGGTTTGTATTCCTGTTTTCTCTCGCTCTAGCACTTATGCGATTTTCATTACCATCTGAGAGAAAGGGAATGAAAATACCATTGGCCAAAGCTAAAGTGTTCAAACTCGTAGAATCACATAAAATGGGTGAATGATTAGAACTGCCGGTACTAAATGAAGTGCTGAAACTAACATAAATACATAAAATAGAAAAGATTCAATCTTCATCTACTCATAACGGGATCCTATCTAAATTTTTATCAAGAAATAGTAGCCTGGAAATTTTGACAAAAACAAACAATATATGATTGAAGCAGAAATTGAAAATACCTTTTGTTAGCTTTTTCGGAAGGGTAGTTCGCATCTCCGGCTCATGGATGTGATGAGAAGAAGTTCCTTTGCTTGTTATGTCTTGATTATCTTTTTCCTTTGTGGAAAAATCTTCAATCTTCTCCTGTTGCTTCCTACAATGGCTATTGGAGCGGATGACCATTGTGTGTCTGTAACATTCTCGTTTTTCATAAATGATAAAACAAATAATTTTTCAGAGGCTGCATCTGTATTTTTTGCAAATGACTTTTTAATTTAAATATTGAATGTCTTACAGTCAGATGCTTGTCACAATCACATCCATGCTTAAACATTGACTTTTTAAAAAAAGAGAAACAAAAAAAAGGTAGGATATTTAAGTGGGTTCAGCTCAATTATTTTAAGGATAACAACATACCCAATATAATCATAATCTTACAAGTGATTATATTAGCAAGTCTATTTTCTTAATTACCAATTAGTTAAGCAACCATAACAATCACTCCACTG
This sequence comes from Capsicum annuum, assembly GCF_002878395.1. Classification (NCBI taxonomy): domain Eukaryota; kingdom Viridiplantae; phylum Streptophyta; class Magnoliopsida; order Solanales; family Solanaceae; genus Capsicum; species Capsicum annuum. The sequence goes on from NC_061122.1 coordinate 186,740,070, forward strand.
ATTAGCAACTTCTTCATCTACTCAAATCCATTCTTCTTGTAACATAGATATACAAGATGATGAAGAGCGACAGAAGAGTATCCGTTAAAGATAAACCAACTGCACACCTTCCTGCATTCACTTTAAATGCTAGAGAACTTGAGGAAAATTTCGCAAAAAAGGACTTTCTTTTGATAAAATGGTAATACTTTCGGCTGCACATTCTATTGGAATATCAGATTGTTCTTCCTTTTCCGATAGACTTTATCTACTCACCGGAAAGATCCTATGATGGATCATAGATTAGCCCAAGAGTTTAACCACAGGTGTCTGCATCCTTCAAACTCCGGGGCTGATCCAGTTGTTCCACTTGATGTTGTTGCTCAAAATAGGTTAGACAATTAGTACTATGTCAATTCGAAGAATTACAGAGGACTGTTTTGACATTAAACAATTCTCAATCCTCAATATGCGACAGGAATTATAAGTGAAACAAAAGCAGCCTAACTCCCATTGCCCATTGAAACACAAAAACTGACTTTCTGCCATGCCTAGCACGGATAGAATTAAGGTAAGCATCAAATAATATAAGAAAATACATGACAAAGATGTCACTCAGATGGTTTTTTGTTGTCAAAATAGAGCTTACAACGAGTGCCTTCACTCTTAATGAATATAAAGTATATAAAATCTAGGTTATGTCAAATTTGAGCTCTTATTTTATCAGCTCCTCAAAAAATACCAAGCCAAGTACCAAGACATTCAAATTAAAGCTCCTATTCTGTAAGTCCTTACCAGTAATACGAACCATATTTTCCTTCCAGACAAATCAGTCACGTGCTGCAGTACAAAAACAAAGTTCGTAACTACTTGAGACAATGTAATCAGACAAATAAAGAATAATGATACCTTATAGTAGATAGTTACTTAGATAAGCCAATGCCATGGAATTCTTCTGAAGTGAAACGCACCATCATTATACCTAATGGTGTTCTCAATGTGATAAGTTTTTGTTTTGACTTATCATTTTACATACAACGCTTAGAAGTAACACAACAACAGTTTTCTAGTTACAATAATAGGAAATTGAGGAAGACGGAGTGAGGTTCTCAGTGTTATTATTGTGGGGAAATGGAAACAAACATCATCAGTTCCCGCTTTTTACATAGGTGCAGCGCTTGATTCAGCTAATCGATGGCCTTTGTGGCTTTCCTCTGCTGGGTCATTTTTTGTGGCATATACACAAACAGATACCAGTAGTTCGTTCCCTGCAAACTAAAGGAATTTTGTATAAACTTCACAAGCCCTAGTCCCATTTCATCCATAATTCTTTATGAATTCTAATTCAAATAGTACTCAAAAATTAACTTCGTTCATATTTTGAATTCCCTTAGTGTAAATCCTCCGTCAATAACTGCAGGTTTAAATAGTTAAAACGACATATAGTGTTCCAATCAAAGTTCTCCTGCTAAATAACCATCAATCAAAGTAAATTATATTCTATTTTAACATGTTAAGTTTCTTCTTTTATCTGATTAGCCATCAAATTTTCTTTCCAAAAAAAAAGGATATCACACAGACACATTATATCCACATTATCTACATATTTTACTTGTTGAAGAACATTTCATGGTAGAAGATTACTAAAATATACACACATATTATTTATACATTAAATATACAGGCATTATATATACATTACGTTCATGATTTCACCGTCTATGCAAGTTATGCATGTATTTACATATTTAAAGAAATTGGCATTGCAAAAGAAGAATCAGTAACACAACCAGTTAGTATGTTGGTAGTAGCTAACTTGGATTTCTTAATTATCGTTGTAATTGTGTGATTTGTGGTTGACAAAATACCTATTGAAGAAGAAGTAATGTATTATATAGTGGATGTAGAATAGTAGCAATAAATTGTTCTTGGTCGTGCCCGTACCTTTTTTAAACCATCGGGCATCATGTATATTATTTGTTGTCTTTGTATCATCTTTCCAAAAAGACAATGTAGGGGCGAAAGATAACAGTCAAGCTTTCTGGAAAAACAAATGAGAGCAATAAATAAATAGATAAAAGAAATATTAGACGCAACAAGTTAGCAGTAAAGCTAATCAGTGAAAGTTAGAATTTAGTCTCCATCATGAATGATACTACTGTAACAATGATCAGGTAACATAACCATTCTACTTTGAAAACTTCTCTTTTGAGCCGAGGGTCTATTAAAAATAATTACTCTACCTTACTCTACTTTGAAACATGAAGTGGAGGACTCTAACCTCCCAGTCGCGTAGGGTAGGAAGTTTGAACTTTCCGATTATATCAAGCAAGAGGACTCTAACCTCAAGCCGTCTTATTGAGCAAATGGACTCTAACCACAAGTCGTTTTACTAGACAAGTGGACTCTAACCACAAGCCATTTTATTAGACAAGTGGACTCTAACCACAAGCCATTTTACTAAGCAAGTGGACTCTAACTACAAGCCGTTATGTCCATTACTAGTCGACATTGGGACTCAAACTCTTTGTCCATGTATTCACATCCACTCAGTTCAACATTTAAGGACTTTAACCCACTTAGCTAATTCAATCCATCAATGCTACAATTCAACACCATACATGACCACAAGGTCTTTATGAACCATTTATCAATCAATCACTTTAATCGTCCAATGCCTTAGTTTCAATCTCTATTCAAGTCAAATTGTGGTCATCGAGACTTTTACCAAACCATTCATTCTTCATTAGCATTCTTACACCAAGCTCTAATTTATATACAAATCAATTTCATGCTTAGGGACTCTAACCCTTTTAACCAAGCAAGCCACCATAGTCACCAATTAACTCATTACATGGCTAACAAGGCCTTTACAATACCATTTACCATCCATTCATACTTATTAGGCCATTGCGCAGTTCAAAACACTATTAACATATGACTAGTTATTTCTGTTAAACATTTTCACAAACACCTTGAGGGCATATCTTTACCAAGACCAAAATCAAAGTAGAAATCATCAAGCTTAGGGTTACTCATGACCCATTTGTTAAAACACAATCAACAAACAGCCACATGTGCAAACCATCGCCAAAAACAAGTATAAACACAACTTTAAACGAGAGTAGACAATACTCATCACTATGCATCAAAACCCTCAATATTTGCTTCAAAAACCACAATTCAAGAATCAAAATGAATGTTTAAATCACATTATATTTGAGAAATAACAATGAGGGAAGAGTCACATTCCTTATACACAAAGATTCATAGAGAGATTCTTGGTCGTCAAGCCCTTAGATAGTCTCCTTGATAAACCCTAGCCCCAATCTTGTTAGAGAAGTTTTAGAGAGTATTTTAGAATGTTTTGATCTTGTCCAAGTGAAGAATGAACGGCCAAAAAATGTTATAAGTCGTGGTTCATAAGGTTTTGGGGGTGGGAAATGTCTAAAATATACTCAGCTTAAAAACTGGAAATTAAACCTAGGAGGGTACGACTCACCTTACACAACCGTACCCCAGGGTATGAGTGGTACCCTATCTCATACCCTAGGCTTTACCATGAACCTCTAAACTGTCCAACATACGATTACACATGCATAACTCATACCCTAAGGTACGAGAAGTACCCTACAACTGATGTGTGAGCTAATGCTAACACATTTGAGGCTTTTAACTAAGAATAATTGCGAAGTCTTAAGAAACTTTTGTCATTTTTGATTGTTTTATGTTTGATTTAACAGAAGAAGCTATTATGTTAGAGAGCCAACAAGAATGGAAGAAAATGAGCTAAAATCTGAAGTAAATAGAGGTAAACTGTGGCTCACAAAATTTGTGATAAGTCGTCAGCCATGTGATAAGCTATCAGCTTCATCGCCAACCGAAGATAGAGAATTGGCCTAAGTTGAAAGCTGTGACGATATTTTGTGATAAGTCGTCAAGGAGATGATAAGCCGTCAAGAATGCCGTCAGCCTAAGGCAGAACATGAGAGCTGAGGAAAAGGCTTGACGACATTTGTGATAAGTTGTCAAGGAGCTGATAGGGTATCACCGTTTGTCGTCAGCGTTAGGCAGCAAGTGTTCAAAGCAAAGAGGAAGATGACGACATTTGTGATAAGTAGTCAGCCTCCTAATAGTCTATCATAAATATCGTCACCTAATTCAAGGGATTTTTGAATTCTATTATTTTGTTTCCATAATTAGGGTGAACTATTTAAAGCCTTGTTTAGGGTTTTCTTTGGAGTCGGCACATTGAGTTTTGAGCAATATACTTTGATATTTTCTCTCTCTACTTTTGGCTTGAAAAAGCAATTACTTTGAAGATATTATATTCATTATTTTGGGGTTTCCTTTGTGATTTAATTTGAGAATCTCTAGTTTCTATTCATCTTGTGGTAAGTTTATCTTTAAAAGCATGAATTCATCTAGTTGCTTCAATTTTTACGTCATGAGCGGCTAAATTCCTTTAACCTGAATTATGGGATCTAGGATTAGGTTTTGATAAGGTGCTGAGTGATTAGGATTCGAAAGGTGGTAGGACTTCTTGATAATTCTGAGGTTTTAATTAACGTCTGTTGGTTTCAAATAATTGATAAAACCTACTTTGATTTGCTTGAGAAAGAAATCAAATATAGTAGGAAGTGAATTATCAACAGGTACTTGGAAATACTCCATTTAATAATCAGCGCTGTAACAAGGTTGGTTAACCTGAGGTAAAATCTAGACAGTGAATATAAATTCCCTAGTTCGGCAGGATTAGGTAATTAAATGCTTAAGTAGGTCGAGAGACATTTGAGCATAACTTCGATAAAGATAACTTGTTGTCCTACCTACCGTGAGAATACTGAACCACTAGTAGCATCCGTCAAGTACCAAAATCCCTAGTGAACATAATTCTGGTTTTTCATAAAACTCTTGATTACGAACACTGAAACTAACATAACCAAAAATTATTTGTTTGATCATCAAAAACCCCCATTTTATCTTTTCGTATCATTTGTTTGAATTTAACTTGTAGCTATAGTTTCAAATTAGTTTAATCACCACTCACATTGTTCCTAGTAGATTCGACCCCGACTCAAAAAGTTGGGTAAATATATTGTCGACGACCGCCTTGCACTAGATTGACGTGTAAGTTAAGTGTTATAAAAAATAGTGCCGTTGTCGGGGATCGAACCCGGGTCACCCTGTGACTGGCGGGAATACTTACTACTATACTACAACTTGTACCCAATGCAAAATATACTAGGTCAAGCTCAAGGCATCATACTACTTGGCAACTTACGACTAGTGCCCTATCATATGACTTGGGTGAGGCCAAACAATACCTTGGACAGAATGTAATCCACACTACACTACCTAACATATAGGAGAGAGGGCCAAAATCATACTATAGCATACGAGTGGTATGCTCAAACTATACCTTGTCCAGAAACTTACATTAGGGAATCTTTCTAAGGGTTCAAAGCCAAAGTGTTTCAATTTTTCCCCACTTGGATCATTCACCTTCGAATGACAGTTAAGGCAAGCACAAGAACGAGTTAACCCATCTTAGTACATCAATCTAACCTTTAATCAAGTTAGAAAACAAAGACATACAACAAGGATAAGACACATGCCATGATCATTATCAATCATCCATCCATTCAATTTACTTTGTGACTCGAACCCATTGTCTAACAAAACACTTGCTCAATTTAAAATTTAGGGACTTGAACCCATTGCCCATAAGAGACATAAATCAAGCTAATAAGATTAACACATACCTCAAGCATGACTTTTTAAAATGGGAAACAAATATGGATACTTGGACTTTATGTCTTCTTCCGCCTCCCAAGTGTCTTCCTCGGACTTTTGGTTCCTCCATAGAACATTCACCGAAGCCACCTCTTTTGTTCACAACTGGTGAACTTGTCAATTTAATATCCTCACTGTGACCTCCTTATAGGATAAAGAGTATGAAATACCAATATTCTCCAAGGGAACAACGAACGAAGGATCACCTATACATTTTCGTAACATGGATACATGGAATATCGAATGGATGGAGCTCAAACTAGAGGGTTACTCCAACTCATAGGCAAAATTACCAACCCTCTTCAAATTCAAATATGGACTAATATATCGGGGAATAAGATTCCTCTTCTTACCAAACCGCATCACTCCCTTCATGAGAGATACCTTCAAGAATACCCAATCGCTAACATTAAACTCCAAATCCCTATGCCTCACATCCGCATAAGAATTTTGGCGACTCTGAGCGGCTTTTAAACTATCACGAATCACCTTCACCTTCTCCAAGTCTTGGTGAACCGAATCAGGGCCAAGCAACTTACCCTCACCAACTTCATACCACCCAATAGGAGAACTACATCTTCTCCCATACAATGCCTTAAAAGGAGTCGTACCAATGCTAGAGTGACAACTATTATTATAGGATAATTCAATCAAAGGGAAATGGTCGTACCAACAACTACATAATCAATAACACATGCACGAAGCATATCTTCTGAGGTTCGAATGGTCCTCTCCGCCTGTCCATTCGTCTACTGATGGAAAGTTATACTAAGGCACACCTTAGTTCCTAAACCTTTCTAAAACAACTTCTAAAAATGAGATAAGAATGGAGTACCATGATTCAAAATGATAGAAAAAGGAGCACCATGTAACTTCACAATCTCCATAAGATACAATTTAGCATAATCCCCCATCGAATAACAAGTCCTCACAGACAAAAAGTGAGCGGATTTGGTTATTCTATCCATAATGAGCCAAATAAAATCACATTGATTTCGAGATTGGGGAAGACTGATGAAAAATCCATATTAATTGCCTCCCATTTCCATTCGGGCAACTCCATCTCTTAGTACAAACCATCGAGTCTTAAGTGCTCAACTTTTACTTGTTGACACCCCATACACTTAGCCACAAAGATAGCCACACCTTATTTCATATTATTTCACCAATAGAACTCCCTATGATCATGATACATCTTCTTAAAATCAGGATGAATAGCATAACAAGATCTATGAGCCTCGACCATAATTCTTTCCCTTAATCTATCGACATTGGGAGCATATAATCTACCTTAGTACCTCAAGATACCATCACCACCAATCGAAAAATAGACAACCTTTTGTGGAACCACATTACTCTTAATCTTCATCAAATCGGGATCTATCATTTGCTTTTCCTTTATCTCTACAACAAGAGATGATTGCGACACCTGATGCACAAATATACCACTATTCTTAGAGTCTGTAAGATGACTCCAAGATTAGCCAAACGGTGAATGTCCTTCACTAAATCCCTCTTATACTCATCAACATGAGCTAAAATCCCCATGAATAACCTTCTAAGAGCATCATCAACCACATTATCTTTACCTGGATAGTAATGGAGACTCATATCGCAGTCCTTTAGCAACTCAAGCCATCTCCTTTGTTTGAGATTCAACTCCTTCTGAGTAAACACGCACCAAAGGATCTTATAATTAGATAAGATGTCAACATGAACCCCATAAAGAAAGTGTCACCAAATCTTCAATGCAAATACCATGGCTAACAACTCCAAATTATGAGTAGGGTAGTTCTTTTCATGAACTTTCAATTGCCTAGAAGCATAGGCCACCACCCTACTATACTGCATCAATACACAACCAAGCCCAATGCGAGAAGTATCATAATACACTACAAAACCATCATTATCCTCGTACAAGGTCAAAATTGGAGCCAAAGTTAATTTATATTTCAACTTCTTAAAACTACCCTCACACGCATCCGACCACAAGAACTTAACCTTCTTCTGGGTCAACTTAGTCAAAGAGGTATTTATGGTTGAAAAACTTTCCAAAAATCTCATATAGTAACTGATTAGACCCAAGAAGCTCTAAATATCAGTTGAAGTCGCAGTTCTAGTCCACTTCTTAATCGCCAACCTTTTATGGATCCACCACGATCCCTTCACTAGAGATAATATAACCAAGGTAAAATTTAAAAAGGAAAGAGGGTGAATTGAAATTTTCTTCTGTGAGTCGACTACTAAATCCTTACTGTCGACTAGGTTGTAGATCAATACACTTCACAAACAAATTAAACTTAAACAGTTAAGCATATAAATAATAAAGCATAAAGTAAACAACAAAAAGATTTATCCTAGTTTGGCATACCAATCCAGTGCCTACTCCAATCCCCTTGGGTTTCAAGTTTCCTTTAGATCGTTGAAGGTTTGGTTCAAGTACAATGATGGAAAAGATGTTTTGAAGACTTATTTTGCTCTTTAGATCTTGTGACACAACTTCAGTTGATGTTACAAAGTTGAATCGATCCTACTCCTTATATAACAATTGTAAATGAACGTTACAGATCTTTGTAAGACTAAGAATGAGACACTTTGAATTTTTTTCTTGAAGTTACATAAAGAGTGTCTGTCTTCGGTCTTCTTCTTTTATAGTCTCCGGCTGTTATTCTTCATAAGGAAACCCAAGAGATTTCTTTTCAATCAAGGACTTAGATTGATTCCTTGATTAAGGAATATAGCTATTTGATATATCCATATCATATATGTCCATATATGGCTTCGATTCACGTCCATATCAGATATGTACGTGATCTTTCTTTTCTTTTAGTCTAGATATCTTATGTGATGATTGCGTCCTTCTTTATTTTTTTTAGATTTTGATTGATTCTTTGATTGATCTTGAACTCCTGTTTTAGCATGATTCTGGGATGATGATTCTACTTTTCTTTTCAGCATATTTGATTTTTCTGCCATGCTTGTGAGAATGTCGTAATCTTTTTGCGATTGGATGTCCTTTCTTTTCTAGAGTCGGCTTTCTTTATGAGTGGTATTTTAATATCTTGCAAGGATTCACTTATTAGTTTATCATTATTAAAATATAAATAGTGAAGGCTAACAATCTCCCCTTTTTTGATAATGACAAACATGAGTAAACATCAGTTGACTTCCCTATCAGTCATCTTGCTTCTCCTGACTTTGTAACAATCAGTTGGATTTTATACATTGAAGGTCAACTTTGAATTTTCTCCCCCTGACTTATGATTATTTTAGTTGTTTTGATTTTGCTCCACTTGTGATCATATTAGTTGTTCCATGTTTTACCAGTCAACCTTTGTATGTTGACAGTTGACTTTGTATGTTGACAGTCGACTTGTTCCTGCTGACTGATGGGTACTTCCTTTCCTATTTTTCTCCCTCTTTTGGATTAATAAAAAAGAATAGAAACAAATGAAAATAGGACATACATACAAAGCAGCTCATAATTCATATAGTCAGTTGATAAACATGGATAATTATAACTAAGCCTAGCAAAACAAATTGTCAAAAAAAGTAAAAATCATCTTTACAACCCAAAGATGTAAGGGATAGGGACCCCTTTTGAATGAGAGGTTCATAATTCACCGTTTCACTAGAAAATAGCTAAGAGTATTATGCATGTTTTGACAGAACTTTCGATAAGAACTTTCAACGTTTTTGACAAAGAAAGAGTAGGAGTTTTGAACAAAGACAACTAGATCATCATTAGAGGAAGAGACTCGGGATTTAAAGGAGTCTATGCAAGAGAGTACTTGAGACAACAACTTGACTCCTCTTGTTTGATCCCATCAAGCCCCAGCCATACCACACTTATGTCAGAGTTTATACTTTTTCCAAGGTCCAAGATCTTGGCAGTAGACTATGATACCTTCCTCGATGTCCTTGAACTACTTCTTGAACTCTTCAAATTCTTTCATAAAAGAAATAGATGGGTTAGAGACAGTTTTACTTACCTTTGAAGGCGTAGTCTTCGCTCGAGCTGGCTCCTTTCTACACCATTCATCTTTCACCAGGACATAGCCCATACTGCTGAAGGTTCTTGAATCATAAGTTATAGTGACTTCTATAGGGTTAGGTGGAGAGATCAATTGAGTAGTACAGGAGAATCCAAGTGATAAGCAGTCCATATGGCAAACTGGCTAAAACATTTGCTTCCCTTGTGCTCTCAAGAATGTACTCACAAATCCAAGTTGCCCAAATTATTTTAATCTTCTTGACCAGATAGTATAGCACAAAAATATCACGATAAATGATATTTGCTTAGAGATCCTTTTTGGGGAATCAAAGTGGTGGCAACAATATAAGCCATAATGCAATATTTAAAGCAGGGAGAAAGGGGACCAAAGCTAGATGACACAAATTTGGAATCAGACAAAAACTTTTTGGATTTCTTGAAGCCTACTTCAAAGTCCTCAGGCCAGTTATTGTTCATAAAGGGCACTATATCGGAGAATTTAGTATCAAAAACTTTTTCGAACAGAAAGTTGTTCAAGAAAATTCTTATGTAGAGCACAAAAGTCTCAAACTCCCCACTGTCTGGGGAAAGTTTAAGAATGGCATAGAACATACAAACAGGGTCCTAAAAAACTAGAGCTCTACAAAGTCAAAAAAACAAGGGCAGGTCTTGAGATTTGAAAAAGTGGCTGACATTGCATGAGGCATCTTTAAGTTGGTTGAGATTGATGATACGTTCAGGAACTATTGAGCGATTATTGAAGAAAAAGAACTTTTCTTTATAAAGGTTTGTACAGAACTAGTGCATTTTGTCCGGAGGAAGAGAGTAAGAGGGATTTGGATGATTTTTCTTTGCCGAAGAGACGATTCTAGGAGAGGGTTGCCTTATCTTGAGAAAAATGGACGAAGTTTTATTGGAGGATTTTGAAAGAAGAATAGGACCATCAGAAGAAATTTTGGAGACATTTGCCATTGATTGGGATTTGGTCATGAGAGAGTGAAGGGAAGAGTTTTAAAAGAGGAGAGAGAGAGGGAGAAAAAAGGTAGGTTAAGAGAACCTGGGGAGGCGACTATTTGGAGTTGATAAGAATGAAGAAGTGAAAAGGCGTAAGGTGAATGGGGACTGATGGAGATGAAGAGACACAGTCTGGGGAAGGGTAAAGGGAGGTAGAGGTGGCGCGGGCAACGATGATGCAATGACAGCCCATTTTAAAAAGTGTCCCTTTTTTTTGAAAAAAAGGTAAAAGTTGGATTAAGTAAAGACAATATTGTGGTAAAAAATGACATGATTCTCAAATGCAGAATCCTTTTTGAAGATCTTTCCTTTAATAAAAATAAGATTTGACTAAGTAAAATGCTTTGTGTCCAAAAATATGACTCATAAATTATTGACACCAAATCCTTTTCTGAGAACTCAAATTTTGAAAAGATCCAATCATGGAAAGAAAATACTCAACTCTAGCATACTTAGCCCTAGATACATAAAATATTTTAAATAGATGATTAACACAGAATTATCACACATTCTGGGCACAATTCAAGAGAAAATTTAAAACTAAGTAGTTGATGCAGGATCAAAAGAATTTAAGTACAACAACTTTCGAGAGTTGTGAATACTGCTCCGGTTGCTTGTGAGTCAACCAAGTCTTGTTCCTTGCTGAGTCATGAGTTTTGAGAAATGCTTATGAGATGAAGCTTTCATCAAAGTGTTGAAAAAAATTCTGACAAAAATGTTAGAATTCTCAGAAAAGTATGCAGCAAACACAATGGTTAACCATTTTTTTAAAAAAAGACAAACGACTACTTAAAAATTGAGAGTAAGGATAATTTGTATTAGGTTTTGACCTTGTCATACGAAAAAGTATTTTCCTAGAGTGAAATAACTTTTTTATATTTTACCATTTCAGTTGTAAGAGTCAACTCTGAAGGGGGTGTAGTCGACTCTGGTAACATTTCCTTCAACTTTATCACTAGCAAGTTTTCATATAAATTAATCAAGTCCCTTTTCTCTCTTGCTACACCTCTAGAACATCCACTATTAATCCCTTTATTTTATAGATCTTGTGGTCATGGTCCTACAAAACAAGAATATCAATTCTGCTTAGGTACCTAAGCGGTCTTGGGTCTTTGCGGGTTAGATATGCTCCTTTTGGGATTCAAACCTATACATTTTTAGGATTATGCCTGCAACTGTAGGATTTTTTCCCTCTCTATCCATAGATGAAACAAATAGGCCCTCGATAGGAGAAATAGTTCTTAGCTGATTTAAACGATCCTGATGAGGAACTTGAGTAGTTTTTAAACGAGTTTAATCTTATGAAACTATGGCTTGGGGATGCCCAAAAATTGTTTAATTTGATTTTTGCATCATCTAGCTCCTTATAAAGTAGGTCAATTTCAATTTTACATACTTCAATTTTTATTTATGCCAGTTTTGTCATTCCTCTTCGAGTTTTCATTTAAATTTAGCTTCGCAACTTTTCTTCTCTTGGGCGAGTTTTTTATATTCATCTATAACTTTTTGAAGTTTCTCATTAATCATATCCAAGTTAGATTCAAGAATATTACAGTTATGGAAATTATGTAATCTTACCTTGCTGGATTCACTAGTTGCCATGAAGCATATATTCACAGCTTCTACTTCTTCTTCGATTTTATCTTCATCACTTCAGCTCCAAGGTTTTGATTTTCCCTGGACGTTTTTCTTTTCAATTTAGGACAATTCTGTTTGAAGTAACCAGGCTTTTTATAGTAGTAGCATCGTTCATCATTTCTTATGGAATTATTACTTTTGCCTCCTTGGGATCTTTGCTATCTCTGTCTCATAATCCGTTTTACCCTACAGTTGATGAGGGATATTTCTTTGCTATTAGTATCTTCTAGAATGTCCTCCTCTCCGTTGTGTAATGCCCCGATAATACACCCTGGGTGTCACACGATGCTTCAGTCCCGAGGGACCACAAGCTAACCCATGAGCTGATACCTGTTGTGAGCACTGAATAATACAATAACATACATGGAAGAACAACTGTTAAGCCATAAGGTTTTAAGTAATGAAACTGATAAAATCTATAAACTAACTGATAAAATAATCTAACAATGTCAATTGAAGTCTGAATATTGAATAACTAACTGTAGTGTCTGAAAGCCTCTAAACTGACTGAATATGAGTTGATGGGACAGGACCTAACTAACTACTGAACTGAAAGCATGAAAATAAATAATTTGTCCTTAAAATATAAGGACTCACCACTGCTACGACTACTAGTCTGAGAAGTTTATGTGCGATCCAAAAATTGGGCATTTGAACCTATGATATGATACATCATAACACAAGAAAAGAGTATGCAATCAGTACTTTGAATGTACTGGTATGCTAAATGAGGTAGGATGATATGCATGGTTTCATGAACATGAATAATAATGACTATCTGTATGCATGTACGTAAATATATAACATATAAGACTGGATAGAGTGCATGAAATCTGTAGACACTGAGGATACATAAAGTCTGTAAATGATGGGAATACATGAAATCTGTAAGTACTGAGGATGCATGACCAGGCATATAACATATTCTGAATATAATCTGAAAATACTGAAATAATAAAGTTTGATAACAGAATCAATGATATCTATATGCTATGGTCAAGCAACTGAAACTGAATTTCTAGATTGATTACTGGACTGATACTGTGGGAGCTATCATCTAACCGACATTCCCCAATGAGAAAGTTTGGGGTCCAACTTGTCACCCAAGTTTGAAGGGTGTTAGTACCGTACCACAGGTACTTACGCTGGCTGTGTGGATCCACTAAATTGATGTATTGTCCCGAAGGACTAAGGCTGTCAAGCCTAACTGACGGGTAACCCCTGTGAGGTAGTCAAGCCTAATCTGACTGGTGGGTCCTCTTAGTTCTGGAGTTCAGCGATTGGTACTAACGACTCTGCTATCTGATGGGGAAGTCACCATCCCTGTGCTCGCTCAGTGCTAAATCCTACTCCCAACTGAACTGACTCAGAATACTGAGTTGTTATGAGTTTAACTGATTATGATAATTGACTGAACTAATATTGCTCATATTATGTCTGAGACTGTTCTGAATCCACTGAGACTAAATAAACAACTATATGTTTTGGGTATTCATAACCTCCAGGACTCGATAGTAATAATAGTAAGATAGTACTAATCTTTAAGAACATAACATAGGAGCTTTTTTTAAAAATCTATTTTTTGTAGGCATTTCATCAAACATTTGATATGTATGGTGTAACTAAGCATGATAATAGTTTAAAGCTTGTCGTAAAAGTACAATTTCAACACCAATATAACAAATCATGAATTAAATCAATGGACAACAACATTTAAACATATGGAGTATAATAATCAACATCAATTTCATAGAAATATCGTATAGGACAAGATTCATGGGATTTCATGGTTAAAATCACAATTCAAAATCATAATAACTTAGAAAGATCATAACTTTGTATTTAATTTGGATACTTGGGCTCCATGGGTGAAAGGGACCCATGAATGAACACTTAACATACCTGAGAAGATTAATTCTTGAAGATTCTTGGAAGAATTCTTGAGAAGTGTTCTTGTTTCTTTAAGCTAGGGTTTTACCTTTTTGAGAGAGAATAACTTAATCTTGAGAGAAAGTGAGGAAATAATGACTTAATTAGGTTATTTAGAGTACTAATCTCGTGTTTAGGAGTGATTAGTGTTAGGGTTTTTTTCCTGATTTTCTTACTATATTTAAGTTATATTTTTTCTTAAAAGGAAAATAAAAGTTACCATAATTACTTTTACTTTTCCTGAAAGAAAAAATATAATTTTTTTCCATATTTGGCTAACCTCTTTCTTGGAGGAAAGGTTTTGGACATCTATAAATAGAAGACTCTCTTCTCATATCATAATAAATAACATCCACAATGTAGTCTTTAAAGAGTCTTTGTTTAGGGGGAGATTTCTCCCAATAAGTTTAGGATTTTCAATTTTATTTTAATTTGTAGGCCGTTTGGCCAAACCATATCCAACAATATATTTTTAGTTTAATTTCTTATGTGTCATCTGATTTATCGTCTTATGGTTTGTAAACTAAAAGCTTCCGCATGACGCCCTCTCAATTTCGAAGTGGTATCAGAGCTTACGGTTCAATAGTTCAATGGTGTGGTAAGACGAGATTAAACAGGTTCAAAGCGGTTTCAAAATCAAGCTGCAACCAATTTGATGATAATGAAGATATATGTCCAAAAGCTATATGTGGAGATAATTTTCAATCATATTTTCAACAATCCTGCTGTCACATATTTGAAAATAAAGCTCACTTTTAACCCTGCAAAAGGACTCCAATATTTTTAACCCAAAAAAGGCTAATATATTTTTTAACCCCAAAAGCTCCATTTTTAAACATGTCAAACAACAGTGATATATGAAGAATATATATGAAGAACGAAGATCATGCACAAGAAGAATGAGGATCAAGAATATTTTGAATAAAATCAAGCCAAAAAGTGGAGATTTGTTAGGGTTTTTGACCTGATTTTCTTACTATATTTAAGTTTTATTTTTTATTAGAAGAAAAATAAAAGTTACCATAATTACTTTTACTTTTCCTGAAAGAAAAAAATATAATTCTTTTCTATATTTGGCTAATCTCTTTCTTGGAGAAAAGGTTTTGGACATTTATAAATAGAAGACCCCCTTCTCATACCATAATACAGTAACATCCACAATATAATCTTTAAAGAGTCTTTGTTTAGGGGAGATTTCTCTCAATAAGTTTTAGGATTTTCAATTTTATTTTAATATGTAGGCCGTTTGGCCAAACCATATCCCATAATATATTTTTAGTTTAATTTTTCATGTGTCGTCTGATTTATCGTCTTATGGTTTGCAAACTAAAAGCTTCCGCATGACGCCCTCTCGATTTTGAACCCAACAATTAGGGCCGTAGATAAAGACTCATCTACCCCTGGAATAATTTTAAAGCTCGAAAATTAAAACTGAAATCCTAATTTTTGGCTTCACCGCGATGCGGTGAGACACTGGAAAAGGGACAACTGGGAACTAGGCCCTTGGCGTGACGGGGTACAATCACGGTACGCCTTTGAATGCGATTTTGGCACTTGGCGTGATGCGGTGGGATCGCGGAGTCACTCTGGAAAGTGATAATTGAGAATTGGAACTTCACTGCAATGCTCTAGGATCGCGATGGTTCACTGTAAATTGATGAATGTCGTTTTTCCTATCACTGCGACGTGGTGCTTGTGAATTTGGTACACTATCTTACAAAATATGCAATAACTTCTTACCCGGATATCAGATTTGGGTGAATTTCTATTATTGGAAAGCTAATTCAATTTCCTACACATTGGTAGGTCTTAAACTTAAAAATGCTGAATATTTTGAAAATTTTATACAGAGATTCCCATGTACTGATAGCTAAACTGAGCTAGAGAAATACAGGGTATTACAGGTTGGAACAATGTTTAAATCAATTGGTTTCTTCTTTTCATCCTTATGAAACCTGTTGATATAATTTTTCTCATATGCAATAAGGTTACCTCACAGTTCATCATAAGTCATTGTTGTGAAGATCTTCATTTTCTAGAATGGCAATCTTGGTTTCCCAAATCTTTGGGAGACTTTGGAATAGTTTCTGGACTTGCAGGCTGTGAGGATAGATCATCCCCAATGATTTCAGTTCACCCATAATTTACTGACTCTGGTGAACATTGATTCAATATCCTCATTTTCCTCCATTTTGAATAGCTCATATTCATTTATAAGAGTAGTAATTTTTGACTTCTTGACTCTGGTGGTTCCTTCATAGGTTAACTCTAGTTTATCTCATATTTCTTTTGCTATCTCATACGTTGAGATCTTGTCATATTCTTCTCTGCTAACTGCACACAAAAGTAAACTTATAGCACGTGCGTTAGTTTGGATTATCTCCTGTTGTTCTTTAGTAATATAAAATTTTCAAGATCTTCCATATCAATGCTACTGGATTCTTTATCCTTGTCCTTTTGTTTTTCCTTGAGCCTTAGAATTGGATTAGGACCTTTTTTGATAACAACCCAGGCTTGGTAGTCATTTGATTGGACAAAAATAGTGAATCTATTTTTTTAGTACGAGCAGTATTGTCCATTGAAGTATGATGGTCTTATGGAGGAGTGATCATCCTGAAGAAGAGCACCGGGAATTTGATGATTGGCCATTTCATATTTGCTCACTTGTGGTTAGGCAATGATATATGTAATACCTGCTCTGATACCAATTGAAATTCAAGAAAAGAGGGGTGAGTTGAAAGTTTCTTCTGTGAGTCGACTACTGACCCCTCACAGTCGACTCGCCTGCAGATCAAAACACTTCACAAATAGATTAAACTTAAATAGATAAGCACATAAATAATAAAGTATAAAGTAAACAACACAAAGATTTATCCTAGTTTGGCACACCAATCCAGTGCCTACGTCCAGTCCCCTTGGGTTTCGAGTTTTCTTTAGATCCTCGAAGGTTTGGTTCGAGTACAATGATAGGAAACAAGTTTTGAAGACTTATTTTGCTCTTTGGATCTTGTGACATAGCTTCAGTTGATGCTACAAAGTTGACTCAATCCTACACTTTATATAACAATTGTAAACTAACGTTACAGAGCTTTGTAAGACTAAGAATGAGGCACTTTGAATTTTCTCCTTGAAGTTGCGTAAAGAGTGTATGTCTTCGGTCTTTTTCTTTTATAGTCTTCGGCTGCTATTCTTCATAAGGAAACCCAAGAGATTTTTTCTCAGTAAAGGACTTAGATTGATTCCTTGATTGAGGATATAGCTATTTGATATGTCCATATACGGCTTCGGGTCACATCCATATCAGAAATGTCCGTGATCTTTCTTTCTTTTTAGTTTGGATGTCTTATGTGTTGATTGCGTCCTTTCTTCTTTTGTTTATATTATGATTGATTCTTTAATTGATCTTGATCTCCCATTCTACCGTGATTTTGGGATGATGATTCTACTTCATTTGTCGGCATATTTGATTTATTTGCCATGCTTGTTAGAATGTCGTAATCTTTTTACGATTGGATGTCCTTCCTTTTCTAGAGTCGGCTTCCTTCATCAGTGGTATTTTAATATCCTGCAAGAATTCACTTGTTAGTTTGTCATTATTAAAATATAAAATTTGAAGGCTAAGACAAGAAGTGACACAACCTTCAACCAAAACTCACACTGAGAACTTGGAATACAAATGATGATCCTTCAAGGTTTGCAACACCGCACAAAGGTCATCGACATGATCCGCTTCACTCTTAGAATAGACCAAGATGTCATCAATGAAGAAAATGAAAAACAAATCCAATAATGGATGGAAGACCCTATTCATCAAGTGCATGAATGTCGCAGGGGCATTGGACAACCCAAATGACATAACTAGGATCTCATAATGACCGTATCGGGTCCTAAAGGACTTCTTAGGGATATCTACTTCCCTAATATTAAGATGATGATAACTCGACCTAAGATCAATCTTAGAAAAACACTTTGCACCTTGAAGCTGATCAAACAAATCATCGATCCTAGGAAGAGGATACTTATTCTTTATGGTCACCTTGTTCAACTGACAATAATCAAGGCACATTCGAAGGGACCGTCCTTATTACGCACAAACAACACAAGATCACCCCGTGGAGACACATCAGGACGGGTAAAACATTTATCTAATAGATCCTTCAATTGCTCTTTAAGCTCCTTCAACTCCGCCGAAGCCATTCTATAATGGGGGATAGTAATTGAACGAGTATTCGAAACAAGATTAATCCTAAAATAAATTTCCCTATTGGGAAGAATACCAGGAAGGTCATCGGAAAAGACCTCGGGAAACTTATTAACCATGGGAACAAATTCTAGAGAAGGACCCTCCGAGTTAGAATCTTTAACTCGAACCAAATGATACAAGCACCTTTTTGAAATCAACTTTTGGACTCTAAGATATGAGATGAACCTCCCTTTAGGCACTAAAGAACCCTCTTCCCATACAATCACTGGCTCATTAGAGAATTTAAACATGACCTTACGGGTATGACAATCTAAGGAAACATAGTATAAAGGCAACTAATCCATCCCAGAATAACATCAAAATCGACCATGTCCAACTCTATCAAGTCTACCAGAGTTTTTTTACCACCAACAGCTACCACCCCCTATAGACTCTTTTAATAACCACAGAGTCTCATACGAGGGTAGAAATAAAAAAAGGAATCGACAGACACTCAACCAAAATGCCAACCATAAATGGGGTCACATAAGAGAGAGAGGATCCTGGATCAAGCAAACAACACACATCACAGGATAAAAGTTTCAATATACCCATAACAACATCTGGAGACACCTCAGAATCCTGGTGAGTAGCAAGTGCATATAACCGATTCCGGCCAGTGCCGGTACTAGAAATAAAAACAGAAGCAGAAATAGGACCCTTCGATGTAAGAGTAGATGAAGTAGCAATAGGGGCCTTATTGGCCTAAGAAGCCACTATAGAGGAGCACTCTCGCTGCATGTGCACAATCTGACCACATTTAAAAATATGTTCCCCCCTTCTCACAATGGCCACAATGATGTTAACCATAAAATCTACAAGGAGGGTAGGATGGAGTCGACTGAGCCCCACTATCGTAAGATTAGGAACCCTATGACCATAACCCACCATTAAACTAAGACAAACGATCAACTGATGGCTTCAAGTAAGGAGCACTAGCCGAGGATAAAGAAACAAAAATCCCCCACTTTTTTCATGGCCACTTACCACTATCTCTGCCACTTTACTTGAAAGGCCTAAATTTCTTCTCTTGCCTTTCACTAAACTCAACCTGTTTCTTTTTCTCTTTCTCCATTTGTTGTATATATACCACCAACCTAGAGATATCCATATCCTTGATCAACAAAGAAGCCTTGCTCTCAAGGATCAACTCATGAGACAGTCTTGAAGCAAACTTACACATTCTAGCTTTAATGTTAGAAACCATCTCTGGAGCATACTGAGATAATTTATGAAACTTTAAGTCATACTCCTTGACCGTCATATTTCCTTACCTCAAATTAAAAAACTCCTTTGCCTTTGCTTCTCAAAACTCTTGAGGAAAAAAGCGGTCAAAAAATGCATTAGAGAAATCCTCCTGCAAAGATGACTCATCAACATCACCTCTTTCCTGATCTTATTTTTCGTACCATTGGTACGGCACATCCTTTAGCTGATAGTCTATAAATTCCACCCCTTCCATATTAGTTGCATACATAACTCTGAAAATCTTTTCCATCTCATCCATAAAACCTTGAGGATCCTTCTGCACCTTAACACCGACAAAGGCCGGAGGACTCAACCTCATGAACTGGCCAACCCTTGTGGCCTCAGAAGATGGAGTAATAGATACATTACACTCAGCCTAAGAAGCCACCAACTGAGTGATCATGTGAATTGACTGACGAAACCCAACATTCGTCATGTCAGCTTGAGGAACTGAGGGAGGACTATAGGGAACGGGTGGAACACCAGGACCATCAGGAATCGGACCCCTACATCAGATCTGGACTCCATAAGTAGAGCATGTCCCATCAACATTGTCCTTAGTCAGAATGAAAGGGTTTGTGGGAACTTAAGATCTTTTTGGAGGCATGATCTGAAAGACAAGCAAGTGGAAATCAAAAGAATCCAAGACCTTCAACTCTATAGATCGAAATATGACAACAAGAAAGTGAAACATTTCTAGATACCTCTTAACCTCTCTCTTAAAAGTGTGGCACACTACACACCCATAAAAGAGACTCTACTTTACATTGCTTTATGAACACCTAACTGACCATGAACCTAGGCTATGATACCAACTTGACATGACCCAAAACCGGTCCTTGTTGTATGGGCATCTTAAGCTCAATAAGGATCAGAGATCTCCCCTTTAACCTATCCTAACTATCACATCAACCCACAAGTATCAGATAAACTTTGGACATATAATAAGATAGCGGAAACAAGACTGACAATCATCACTTAAGAAGTGTCTAATCAATCTATTAATTTCAACATACTAAATTGACATACCCAAGTCCACAGTCATCCATAAATCCTCTACAAATCCAATGTCTATAATATGTAGGGACATGCCCCCGACAATAGACAAAACCAAGTCTAAAATAAGTATATGACATAAGATAGAAATACCATGAAATATATGCCTTCCAAAGTATGGAAACTCACCACTTCAAAGATAACACATGAACTGCTCGAACATCGGGTACTGCGTAGGAAGATAAGAAGAATCTCCGACCTCTGTGTCATATGGGGACATAGTGTCCAGAGATGGTTAGTGATTGGAACGCTATCATGTAGCTCAAGGGTAACGATAAAATAGTGATATTATTTAAAACCAAATCAAAACATCACAAGCAACCACATTTATATACATAGGCGTGAATGTAGATGTATTGATACATCAATTATCGGGAAAGGGAACAAGGCCTTAGCATACATTTTGAAGCACCCAATTATGAAAAATAAAGTAGAGGACTCTAACCTCTCGATCGCATAGGTTAGCAAGTTTGAACTTTACGATTATATCAAGCAAGAGGACTCTAACCTCAAGTTGTCTTATTTAGCAAGTGGACTCTAACCACAAGTCATTTTACTAGATAAGTGGATTCTAACCATAAGCTGTTTTACTAGACAAGTGGACTCTAACCATAAGCAGTTTTATTAGACAAGTGGACTCTAACCACAAGCCATCTTATTAAGCATGTGGACTCTAACCATAAGCCATTGTGTCCATTACTAGTTGACATTGGGAATCTAACACTTTGTCCATGCATTCACATCCACTTAGTTCAAAATTTAAGGAATTTAACCCACTTAGCCAATTCAAGCCATTAATTCTACAATTCAACACCATACATGACCATAAGGTCTTTATGAACCATTTATCAATAAATCACTTTAATTGGCCAATGCCTTAGTTTCAATAACTATTCAATTCAAATTGTGGTCATCAAAACCTTTACCAAACCATTCATTCTTCATTAGCATTCTTACACCAAGCTTTAGTTCAAACACAAATCAATTTCATGCTTAGGGACTCTAACCCCTTTAACCAAGCAAGCTACCATAGTCACCAATTAACTCATTACATGGCCAACAAGGCCTTTACATACCTTTTACCAACCATTCGTACTTATTAGGCCATTTCCCTAGTTCAAAACACCATTAACATGTGACTAGTTATTTCTACTAGATATTTTCACAAACACCTTAAGAGCATATCTTTACCAAAACCAAAATAAAAGTATAAATCATCAAGCTTAGGGTTACTTATGACCTATTTGTTAAACCACAATCAACAAACACCCACATGTGAAAACCATCACCAAAAACAAGTGTAAACACAAGTTTAAACGAGAGTAGACAATACTCATCACTATGCATCAAAACCATCAATATTTTCTCGAAAAACCACCATTTAAGAATCAAAATCAATATTTAAAATACATGATATTTGAGAAATAACAATGAGGAAAGTTTTACATGCCTTATACACAAAGATTCAAGGAGAGATTCTTGGACTTCAAGCCCTAGATAGTCTCCTTGATGAACCCTAGCCCCAATCTTGTTAGAGAAGTTTTGGAGAGTGTTTTGGAATGTTTTGATCTTGTCCAAATAAAGAATAAAGGGCCAAACAATGTTATAAGTCATGGGTCATAAGGGTTTGGGGGTAGAAAATGTCTAAAATATCCTCAGCTTAAAAAATAAAAATTGAACCTAGGAGGGTACGACTCACCTTACATAATCGTACCCTAGGGTATGAGTGGTACCCTATCTCGTAACCTAGGCTTCACCATGAACCTCTAAACTGTCCAACATAAGACTACATATGCATAACTCATACCTTAAGGTATGAGAAGTACCCTACAACTTGTACCCTAGGCGAAATACATTAGGTCAAGCTCAAGACATCATATGACTTGGCAACTTACGACTAGTACCCTATCATACGACTTGGGTGAGGCCAAACCATACCTTGAATAGAATGTAACCCACACTACACTGCCTAACATACGAGAGAGGGGGATAAAATCATACCATAGCATGTGAGTGGTATTCTCAAACCATACCTTGTCCAGAAACTCAACTTAGGAAATTTTCTAAGGGTTCAAAGCCAAGGTATTTCATCTCAATTGTTGGTGCTTATAAAAGAAACTCATCTCAATTTCAATAAAATCATAAAATAATACTGTGAATAATTCATGACTTAAAAATTATAATTTTGAATAATCAAGATCTTAATTATGTACCTTTGCGAGTAAACTTTAGGAGCTCACCAAATCTCGCAAGAAATTCTCTATTGCAAATTTCAAAAAAATTCTCTTCAGAATTAGCTCACTGCTAGAACCACCATTGCTACCACCACTATTTCCACTTCTTATCCCTTTATCAACAGGAATTATTGTTGCTATCTTCCATACTTCCTTCAACGTTCTAGCCTTTAATGTAGCCGCACCTATTAATTAAAGAATATACATATATAACTCAAATCAAATCCATCACTTACCAGACTTAAATACTATACTAACAACACAATATTATTAATTTTCCTATATCATTCTAAATTAGTGGAAAATTTTGACATAACTGAGCATTTCAAAAGTGTACTAGTAGCTGCAGTTGCAGTTAATGTCATAGTATCCCATGTTGATTGGACATTCACAACGGATCTAACTAGTTATGCAAGATGCTCGCGCTCAGTTCCCAAAACCTTAGTTGCTTCAACACACTCTGTTGCTACCAAGGTTGCTGCAAAAGCCATAACCATATCATTTTTTGCCATCTTCTCATCCTTACCACTACCAGATGAGGCTGTTGTAGCTGCTGCAATAGCGACAACTCTTGCAATCGACACAATACCATGAACTCTACATCAACTCACAATTTATCAATTGTAAATATAGTGATTGGAGTTTGAGTAATGAAAGATGTTTCCATCCCAACTGGTCACAAACATTAAAGTAACCAACAAACTAACACAGTTAAAAGATAAAATCATGTGAATCAAAAATGTTATTACAACCCCTTGCAAAAAAATAAATTTATAAAAATACCAAAATAGTTGAAAATAGTAGTTTTACTGGTGCAATTGGAATAATATTCAAAATGAAATAATTTTCATGATTCGTAGGTTATACGGAGACAATTTCATCACTACTCCATGCTTTTCTTATTCATTAACATTGACAAAAAGAAAATAACATCAATTACAACTTAATCATCATTTTCAAGTAGAGCTTTATTCAACTAAGCCAAACCCATTCAACTAAGTCAAACCTAGTACTTGAACTCGAGTCAATGCTTCCTTATTGAACAAATGATCTAACATATAGTGAACATGGCAAAGAAAATAAAACTTTTGAATTTTTTTTTGAAATTTCTAATTTGACAATTACAACAATTTTGAATTAACTGTATACACAAAACTATGAATATCAATTATCAGGACCCTCAAGGTCATCAAGTCAATCATTTAACTTAATTACACTACCATGCCTAGAGAAAAACATAGAGAATTAGTAGCCATAGTCTGAGAGAGAATATAGCAGTGGTGGTGGATCTTAGAATATATTATCTATGTAGATTTAGCAATTGTTGTACGTTAGTTATAGATGTAATATGACAATATTGTCCTCAAATTTAATTTTTTTGACTAATAGCAGACATGTCGATTCCACATTTGTACTGGCACTTCTAATATAGTAGAATATAAATCAACAATCTTCTTTTTCTTTATGTTTATCACTAATTTTATGTGTTATATGTGTTTTTCTCATGATTCAATTTATAAGTAATCCTTTAAATGATGTACGGGTTAAATTCAAAAATCAAACTTTTGTTTGTCCGACTTGAATAACTATTCTAATCAAACTAGTAAGAATAAGCACGTGCAAGCTACGAGCCCAATAATTTTGTTAGTTTGTTTTAATTATTTTCTTATATTTTTTTAGCTTATCAAAATGGATGTGTTTTTGTTTCTTTCTTCCAAATATATAGATGTTATTTTAAAATTTTTAAAATAAAGAAATTATGTTACTTTTGTAAATTAATTTATGTGACATAAGTGAAATCTTGAGAGTCCAACAACTTGTTTTAACTATAATTTTTTAAATTATTAATTATTTTGATTTAGAGTAATTTTTATACTATTTTCAGATATATAAATTATTTAGAAAAGATTTGAACTATTGAAAATTTTCAGCACTGTTCTTGTTAGAATCCAAGTGAGAATGAGTGTAAATAACAACCCAATATGAAATGTTTGGCCCAATAATAAAGAGCTAAATCTAAAAATTCCATTGCTGTTGAGGCTCGATCATGAGACCTCATGCATGCTACAACAAGCACTGGACCACCAAGCCAAAACAGCTATTACATTGAAAAAGTACACAGCTAAAGCACACATGTTAATGGCGAGCTGTGTGCTATTTCCTTTTATTAGATAGTAAAATCTTCATGATTTAATGAAATCAACCATCAATTTAGCAATAACAAACACCTCTACCACTGGGGTAAAAATCAATTTTTGCTTCAAAGACAGACAAAAGACTCAAATCTGAAAGGGATATACATCATGTGTGCAACTTATTATAAATATGCTCTTAGTTCTTTGGATAACGCACAACAATATTTGAATATGGTCAATACCAAAACTTAAACTCAACAGCGAATATCGTTGGAAAAAATGTCGTTAATTATGCAACGACATTTGGAAGGAGTCTGAGTATGTTTCTACTATTACTAAGGAGAATGATGATATTCAAAGTTTAGTGACATTGTTGGCGTTGCTGCAAATCTTCTTTAATCTTATTAAGTTGTTAATTTAATTTCTGAACAACTTATGTCTAGATTTCTTTGTAATATAGAAATTAATAGTAATATTTATGTTACTTTATTGATAATCCTTCCTTTCTAATTTATACGACAACAAGATATCTAGTATAATCTTATAAAGTGGGGTTAGGAAAGGTGAGTATAGTGTACGGTGATTTTACCTTTACCTTTGATAAGGTAGAGAGGTTGTTTCCAATAGACCCTCTTGTTCTAATTCATATGAAATTTCTTAGATTTCGAGTGCCAAACTTCTAGTAAACTTGGAAAGAGCTTTTTAAATAAAAGTTATATATTTAAAAGAAACATATTTTATTATAATTTGAACAATTTAAATGCATATTAAAAGATAACAATCAAAGAATAACTCATTTAAGTCTCAAAATTCAAAAAATATTATATAAATTGACAAAGGGAGTATATTTTTGTCACGATCCTAAAACAAGGGTCATGATGGCACTGTTCGTGGCGTACCTTGACAAGTAAGCCTATCGTCCAAATTGATGCAAAAAGAAAAAAGAAATAAAAGAAATACCCAAGGTAAGACTTCTAGAATGAAGCCAAACCATACAAGTAATCATAACAATGCGGAAAGAACTTATTCAAAATACCAATCATGCCCAAAATCAGGTGTCAATAGTGTAAGAACTACTAATACAATTCCGAAGTCAAATACATCAAAAAATAACCATAAAGGATAATATCTATCTTCGAATACTAATAAAGACATAACTAATACATAAAGATAGAGGTGAACTCCGGGCATTTGAATGTCCAACCGCTACCTTGAGTAATTTGAAAGCGCCTAAAATCAACCAATCTGAGGTGCACCTGAACCTAAAGCTACACTGAGAGGGTGAAGTACGATGAATACGGTCCACTTATAATCAGTAGGTATCATAGGCCGACCAAGCAAACTAGAAAATAAAGCATGCAAATTATACACTAAGGGAACGTCGCCAACAATCAGAAAATGTCCTACAACGGTAGCCCACACCGCTTGCACTGACAGTTCTAATATATCACATATTTTGCAACATCACACCAAAATAGAACACAAGTATGCATTATATCACATATAAGTAGAACAAGGGGGAACATGCATATACAAGATCATCGAATATAAGTAAAAAAAAAAAAAGACAGTTACATAGATGGCAAGTCAATATGGCAATACAACACAATATAAACATAATAAAGTAAGTGCAATGTCTATGATGATGATACACAAGGTTGTCGTACAACCTCTGGGATCATCGCACAATCCCCGTATACACCTTACAGAGGCAAGCCTCCCAACCAGGATCCATGGAGGGTTCATCAACCCGAATATAATCCACATATCTCATATCTCCTTTTTAGCACATCTTTTGGAAAATGGTTTTTATAAAGTGTTACAATATCTCCTCCCTAGCACATCCGTCGAAGAGGGTATTTAAAAAGATGTTGTCAGTGTTACTCAGGTGTTATGACAATATAACCAATATTCTATGAATAAGTATGATATGAGGATGTAATGCCCACAACTAATCACAATGAGTATTTCCACAACCAACCACATGATATATTTCCACAACCAACCACAATGATACACTTCCACAACCAAGTGAGCCAGTATTCACTCATTATTTCCGTTTGGTTCATAGACATCCACATGTCTCATATGTCAATAAAGTATGAATATAATCACAATACATCAATGGTACGACATTAAGCATTTTAACAACACAATACAATTATTCACATGAATTCAAGACTATTAATATCACATAGGACCCCACATGGGTATAATACACAGATAGACATTTTTCATGATTAGTTTCCACTCTTAACATGCATTTTCTACCATCATTTACTATCCAACCCAGTCTAAAAAAGTTAAGTCATAACGTGCCTCGAATATTGAAATTGGTTTGCTACACTTCGAACCCGTGATCATAGTTTCCAAGGATGATCTTGAACTTCATTAAAAATATCAAATATGGAATCTACACATCAAAATAAAACCAATGACACCCATATTGACTACTTTTGATTCAAGATCAAAATGGACCCCTAAAATGGATTTTAAAAAAGAAGGGCAAAATCGTAACTTAACTTCAAAAATGTGATCCTCATATTTTTAGAAACTCACATCTAAAAATTCAAGTCAAATCGAGTTAAAAATGAGGTTCAAATCAAAGAAAACCCCTTTTTAAGCTTTAACGGAAATTTTTTTGAAATTCGGGTTAAAATCAAGAATCAGAGTTGTTTTGAAGGTTAAATTGATGAAAAACTAGTAAAAATAAGATAAAAATATTATTCATGTGAAAAGGAGTGAAATTAAGGTTTAAAATAAATCCCTAAGATTTTGGGGGTTTTGAGAAATTAATCAAGAAATTACTAAGAAAAAGGTGAATTCTTACTTTAAATCTGTACGAGAATCAAGAAATAATGTTAATCTAACTTCTCAAGATCCCACAAGCTTTCCTTTTAAGCTCTCACACTATTTTAGGGTTTAGCTCTCAAGAGACAAGGTGAAAGAATGGACAAAATGGGCAAAAAAAAGGGGGAAAACTATTTTTATAACAAAGAAACTACACAACACCAGATTTTATTTCTTTAAATCCAACTCAAGACTTTGACGGGGTGCTCGATATTCATTTGTAGTCCGGTATTGTAATACCCTGGGAAATTTTTCGTTGAAATTTTGTGTGTAAACGTGTTGGGTTCTATCTTCTAGAATGAATTATAAAATTTTCGTGCGTAATGTCTTAGATTATGACCCACCATTGTGTAGATTATCAAATAAGCTTTCCAATGATATGTGGATCATCGAAAATGGACACCCGAGCGATGAGTTATGAACATTTCGATCGAACCATGAATAGTAGTGAACAGTAAAACATGCAGGAAAAAGTACTGAGGCCTGACGTATTTTTGCTCCAACTTTAACCGATCATAACTCCTTGTACATAATTATATGGGTGATCTACTATATATAAATGGAAATATCTGCGAGTCTTCTTTCCAATGAAATTGGTTTCATCCAATTTTTCTATCGGAGCAAAAAGTTATGGTCGATCTACTTTAGCCTATAAAAATTGAATTTTTGGGTCAACTTCAAACGATCATAACTCCTTGTACACAATGATATGGGTGAGATACTATATATCAACGGAAAGATATGAGAGTCCTCTTTCTAATGAAATTAGTCTCATCCAATTTGGATATCGGAGTAAAATATTATGGTTGATCTACTTCAGACTATCAAAAAAGTCCACCAAAGGACAGATTTGAGAATTATTTGATTTTTTTAAGGGCATTTTGGTCATTATTCCCTCACTTCATGGACGAAAATTGTCCATTTATACCTATATTGAGCCATAAAATTCATGTTCTTCCATAAAAACATTGAGAGAACTAAACCCTAGGTCCATTTTGAGCTCTAAATATCTTCCAATTTCACCGTAGAAATTCAAATTTGATCCGATAATCGAACTTATCATCTCGAGACCTTCGAGGAGCACCCCTTATTTGTGTGAATAGGATTCCATAATCAAGAGGTCAATTTCAAGGTATGTGGGTTTTTGAACAAGATTATCCTTTCGATCTTGTGCCCGGAATTTTATTTACTTATATTGATATAAGATTTTACATGTTTTTCCATGGATTGGAAATATGATTTTATAGCTCATATTGTTATCCATGAAATATGAAATTTTGTAAATTGGTACATACATGCTTTTAAAATGGAATTGTGTCCAAAATTACTTGGTTATGAATATACGATGATTTGAATTATTAAACCTTGATTTATACAATTATACCATTACTTCCTTATTATGACTTGATAATTGTTATCGAGAATTATGTATCCCTACTATTGATTATTGTTTCAGGTGTCTTTAAAATGTGAGTTGGATTGTGAATTGAGGCGTGTTGATGTTGAAGTTGAAGGGCTATGATGAGCCTTCGCATTGTTTTGGTGTTATTGATGTTGTGGTGGTTTAAAAAGTTGATACATTTCGATGTTGGAAAATATTCTTGATTTGAGTCGAGTTAGGGATCCACAAATGATTATTTAATAATTTGAGAAAGATACATGATTTTGGCCATCATTGTTGACCCTTGAGATGTTTTGAAGTGGAATCCCTAACGCGTTCTGAGCTTGTCGGGGAGTAGTACTTAGCACCAAGAGGGAAATTTGGTATTTCCCCAAACCTATGTGCCACCGTAGGGTTGTTTGATGATGATATTATTGTCCAGAGAGCCCGATTGTGATTATTGCAGTTTTAAGGTCGTACTCCCTGGAAAAGAGTATGACGCTCCCGCCAACGGGGGTTTCAAACGTTGGTATTCCACATAGCTCATGTGGGGTTGTCAGTTACCCCTGTCCATAAGAATCATGTTTATTGAAATACCGAGTCACCTCGAGTTTTGATGTGATAAGTCAAGTTGCCTATGATGATCTATAATAATTTATGAGGTTTTTCTCCTACATTTCCTATCTAAGGTGTTATGAGTTGCATGAATCAATGTCACTCAAGCCAGGGGTATCATTGTGGTTCGTATGTACGTTTTTACGAAATTTATGATATTATTTATATTTTGCATGCGCCCCTACATACTCAGTACGTATCTTGTACTGACCCACATATTTCTCTATGGTCTACATTCTTACCATAATGTAGGTCCAGGTACTCAGCCGCAGCCACGACAGTGATATCCGAGTGCCGCATCTACATTTCTTCAGTGGTGAGTCCTCATGGTTCGGGGACCAAGTTGCTAGTTTTGGTGCTGTTGTTTTGTGATCCCTTTGGTCTGTTGAGTCAGTTGGGGGTTTGTCCCAATGGCTCGTTGATTTTGCTGTGTAGAGGCTATGTCAGACTAGTGTATTGTTGGGTTGGTTTGAGTATAAACATTCCATATATGTGCAGTCTAACGATATTTCATGCTATGTGCGATGTGATATGATAAGTACTTATATACATATCCTTAGCGTAGCGTGTATGTTGTTGTGTTGGAACCCAAGGGTAGTGTTTTGGCTTAAAGGGTTAGCTTGAGGCTACGTGTAGCTTTGGGCACCGTGTAGCGTCTCGGGATGATATTTCAGGGCGTTATAGATATACACAAACAAACTATGTAACCACACTAAATTTGATGCTTCGAACTCAATGGAGATATCAAATTTTCAAAAAAAATATATTTTCACAGAATTAACCCCTGAAATCCGAAATCACAAATTTTCAAATCGAGGATCGAAATGAGATTTAAAAGTCATAAAATCATACTAAATTTATTACCACCCAAAAATTTACATTTCAGATCTGCTGGGAAATTTGGATTTCTATCCAAGGTTGTTTCTATAAATTTCAGATCTGCTGGTGAATTCGAATTTTCCATACGAGGTTGTTTCGACCAAATATGGGTTCCACACTCATATTTTTAAATTTCGAACTTTTCGACCAATAGGTCAAAATGAGCTCGGGTGCACCGAGACCCGATCCAAAGGTTTACCCAGCCTAAAATTGATTTTTCTGAGTTGTTGGCTTATCCATTTAGTCATCCGTTGAACGGATGAAAAGATATCCACATAAGTCCAAAATAAGGCTCTCAAAGCCATCCAAAACTATAATATTGCATATATGGTACCAAAATACATCAAAAATCATGTCAATTACCTCACACCCTAGAAATACTATAATACAACTATGGGGAAGGGTAAAACAGTCAAATTACACAAACTCACAAATTTCACATATTTCATCAAAAAATAGGTCATTACATCATCCACCACTAAAATAATCTAGTTCCTCCTCGAACTAAGGAAAAGAAATACCTAAATTAACGAAGAGCTAGGGGATAAGAACTATGTATATCAGACTCAACCTCCCAAGTAGCCCTATATATAGGTCGATGTCACCGCTAGACCTTAACCACGGGGATCACTCTAGAGTAAAACCGCCTAACATCCCTAGCCAATATGGAGACTGACTCTTCAACAAAACACAACCGCTCATCTAACTGAACTAAGTCCTAATGAATAACATGAGCCTTATACAGAGTATAACGATGAAGCATAGAATCATAAAAAATTGGGTGAACAACTGATAGATCAGGGGGCAAAGCCAACTCATAAGCCACATCACCAATAGTCCAAAGAATCTCAAATGGACCAATATACCTGGGGCTAAACTTGACCCTCTTCCCAAACCTCATCACAGCCTCCATGGGTGAAACTAAAAGGAAAACATGATCACTAATACCAAATCTCAAGGCACAAAGTGTACAATCAGTATAGCACTTCTTCCTACCCTGAGCCACTCTAAGTCTATCCTGAATAACTCAGACTCTATCCAAAGACTCACGAAGCAAGTCCGTACCTCGAGGTATCACCTCTGAAACATCAAACCAACCTACTGGGAGTGATAACACCTACATACAATGCCTCAAAAGGATCCATGTCGATACTGGAATGGTTGTTGTTGTTATATACAAACTCATCTAAAGCCAAATTATGCTCCCACTGGACTTAAAAATCAATCACGCATGCGCGGAGCATATCCTCCAAAACCTGAATAGTCCGCTCTGACTGGCCATCGGTCTGGGGTAAAACATTGTGCTAAGATCAACCCGAGTACCCAACTCATCTTGAAAAGTCTTCCAAAAGTAATATATGAACATAAAACCTCGATCTGAAATGCATAATCTCATGAATGTAGATACAATTCTACCTCTCAGCATTGAATGAGACTTGAATCGGAATAAAATGAGATAACTTGGTCAATCAATCCACGATGACCCAAACATTGTCAGAATCATGAGATGTACAAAGCAAACCAGTCACAAAGTCCATGGTGATCTGTTACCACTTTCACTCGGGAATGGGTAACCTCTGAAACAACCCACCAAGCCTAATATGTTGGGCCTTCACCTACTGACAACATAGGCAGTGAGCCATAAAATTTGCTAAATCTCACCTCATACCACACCACCAGTAATGCTACCTCAAAATCATAATACATCTTAGTCACACTTGAATGAATAGAATATCTGGAATAATGGGCTTCCTCCAAGATCAACCTAATCCAGTTGCCTACTCTTTTCACACAAACTCAGCCTCTAATCCACAAAAATCCATTTGAATCAAGTGAGGATTACTTATCCTCAATACTCAATACATTATCCCGAATCAACCTCAATCCAATATCATCAAACTAATGAACTCAAATCTGCTCCATCAAAGAAGATCTAGCCTCCACAAATGCTAAAACACGCTAGGTGTTGAAATATCAAGCCTAACCATCTGGTTAGATAAAGACTGAACCTCTAAGGCTAAAGGCCTCTCCTGTCTCAAAAGATGTGCCAAGCTACCTATGCTAGTCGACTTCTGTCTCAAGGCATCTACAACCACATTAGCCTTGCCCGGATAATAAAGAATGGTCAAGTCATAATCCTTAAGAAACTCAAGCCAATGGTTCTCCCTCATATTAAGATGTTGATGGGTGAAGAAGTACTAAAGGATATGATGATCTGAGAAGATTTCACAATGGACCTCATACAAGTAGTGCCTCCACAACATCAAGGCAACACAACTGTTCACAACTCCAAATCATAGGTAGGATAATTCCTCTCATGAGGCTTCAACTGACAAGATGCACAAGCAATCATCTTACCCTCCTGCATCAACACAATACCCAATCCAATACCCAAATCATCACAAAACATGGTAAAGCCCACACCCTTCTTGGAAAAAGCTAATATCGGAGCTGAAGTCAACAAATCCTTAAGCTTTTGGAAGCTCACCTCACAAGCATCGAACCACTAAAAAAAATCTTCTTTTGGATCAACTTAGTCAATGGAGCTGCAGTGGATGAAAAATCCCCAACAAAACATCGATAATAACCTGCTAAGCCAATAAAACTCCAAATCTCGGTGGGCAAAATAGGTCTATCCCAATCACGAACCACTGCAACCTTGGCTAGATCAATTATAATACCTTTCTTAGTCATCACATGACCCATGAAAGAAATAGACTCCAACCAAAACTCGCACTTAGAGAACTTTGGATATAATTTTCATCCTTCAATCTCTGAAGTATAATCAACAAATGCTCCTCATGCCCAGCCTCACTTCTTGGAATACACCAAGATATCATCTATAAATACAATAATAAAGAAGTCGAGATACGGTCGGAACACCTGATTTATTAACTCCATAAATATGGCAGAGGCATTGTTTAACCCAAAGGACATTACCAAGAACTCTTAATGACCATATCAAGTTTGAAAAGCTATCTGTAGAACTTTCAAAGCTCTAATCCTTAGCTGGTGATAGCCGAACCTCAAATCAATCTTCTAAAAAAACTACAGCATCCTAAAGCTGATAAAATAAATCATCAATGTGAGGAAGAGAATACTTATTCTTAACCATCACTTTATTCAACTATCGATAATCAATACACATCTGCATAGACCTATTCTTTTTCTTTACAAATAAGATAGGTGCACTACAAGGTAAAACACCGGGTTGGATAAATCCCTTATCCAATAACTCCTGCAACTGATCCTTTAGTTCCTTTATCTCTGTTAGAGCCATCCTATAAGAAGGAGTAGAAATGGGCTTGGTGCTCAGCTCAACATCAATAGCAAAATCAATATCTCAATCCAGAGGCATACCAGGTAAGTCCATAGGGAACACATTCATAAAATCATGGACAACACAGATAGAATCCAACAAAGGAAGTGAAACAACAATAGTGTCATAAATATGAGCCAAGTAAGATAAACATTCCCTCTCAACCAATTTATGAGCCTGAACATAAGATATAATCCTCTTAGGATCCAAATGAAGTGCACTCTTCCAAGCTATCCTTGGCACACCCGGTGAAGCTAAAGTCACAGTCTTAGCAAAATAATCTAAGGTAACATGATAAGAAGCCAACCAATTCATGCCCAAAATAATATTAAAATTGATCATATCTAACACAATCAAGTTTACCAAATTCCCACGCCCGATAAAAGTCACAACACAAGATCGGTTCACCCGATCCACCACTAAAGAATCACCTACCGGGGTAGATACTTGAATACACATGGAAAAAGGCTCACTAACAGAATAAAAATTTAAAGCAAAATACACAGACACATAGGAGAAAGTCGATCCAAGATCAAATAATATAGAGGTAGGTCTAAAATAAACGAAGACGATACCTATAATCACAGTATCAAAAGCCTCTGTCTCGGGTCTGGTTGGTATAGCATAATACTGACCATGACCACCAGCTGCCGGGGTGGCCCTACGACCACCAACTATCTGAGTGGACCCACAACCATCCCCATTAGCTCTACTAGCTCTTTCCCTCATAACTTTTTACTGTTATAATAATAGTTTCAAACTCTACCAATAATATTGGTGCTATCAAAATAACTCAAAATTAGAGAACTCTATTTCTCAAAATAAAGTGATTGGTCAATTCACTTTTTCACTAGTTGAAACTAAAATAATTATTTCAACCTCTATGATAGAGTTAACAAATAATAATTTACTTTTTCCTTTCAACAAATATCACCAAGTTTTTTTTCATTTTGCATCAAAAACACTTTTAAGTACAACAAGATTTATTTTAATAAAACAAGCCATATATTTTTTCAAATAAATATACCTGATTTGCTTGTATAACCCGCTTAGGTACTTTTACACAATTTCAGGCCAAGTACAACTAGCCACATATCTCATATTTTATTAGGCTAGTAAACTTTTTTTTTACACCACTTTCACATATTTGAATCAAAAGGAGTTGCGTGGCTCGTATTATCAACAAAATGTATTTCACAATTTTTCTTTTTCACCATAATGTGACATGACAAGAAAATGTTCATCACATGATTTGGGTATTTTTCATTACTAGAATGAAATTTATCTCACCCAAATATTAAATGTAAAATGGATACTCAACATTTTTTATCCTTTCTTTGATAACATGTTAGAGCCAAATATAAAGACATCAAGCCATATGCAAATTAATAATGACGCGTGATTTACTCCAACAATAATTATGCACTTATAACACTTTTTTAACTTATTCTTAAAAATGTAAATGTCACAACTTTGTGGTGATTTTTTCTCATTTCATTAGCCCCCAGTATTTCAAGAATTTTAATATCATTTTATGTTCATGAAAAGTAGTACAAATTATTTATTAAAAATATTAGGTAGAGGGTTTTTTATCTTTCTTCCTCAAGAAGTAGAAAAGTTCTTTTACCTTTCATTCACAAAAAACTTTACTCTTCATCCCTTCTCTTCCATCTCATGAAGAGACTAGTGACATTTAGATATTGAGATCTTGATATTCGCAATTTTTTAAACTATAACAAAACATGAATCTCCTTAAAATTTTTGGTGTAATATACCACAATAATTAAATTACAGTTGAAAAATATAAAAAGTAAAGAAAATAAGATAATCTTCTTCTTGGCTAAGGCGTGGATATCTCTCTCTCTTTAAGGGTATTCAAGCCCACTGTGACATAATCTATACTGATCCAGCAGTATATCTCTTGACTTGTCCCCTCCAGGATACAACAACCCATCAACGATGTACAACTCAAGCAACTCCGGATTAGTTGAAGAGTCCAAAGCTCCACCATAAGAACACCTTCCTTCAACATGTTATTACTCTCATATATAGTGAATATAGTAGTAGACTTAGAATATTTTCTTTGTCTCAACTCTCTCTTTTACTTATATAGCTACTCTTTTTTATAGTGAATATAGTTAAAGACTTAGAATATTTTCTGTCTCAACTCTCTCTTTCATTACTTTATTTACTCATGTCATTTTTTCTTATACTTCATCTTTTTTTTAACACAAGAAAGAGATACCACTATTTATAGGTGAGGAATTCACCTTGTATTGAATAGGAAGAATGTCGTATAGCAAAGTGGGTATATGAATGGTCTTTAGGTTACAAATGTTATTAGAGTTACAAGAATAATAAGATAGACTAATGGTAGTAATGAGTGAGATGTTACAAGAACTAATGGACATTTTGGTTACAAAAATGTAGATAACCAAGTTCATCCAACAATCAAAGAATCAAAATCTACATTCTTATCACTAACTCATGAAATTAAATACACAAAAATATGAGAGTAAGGAGATATTAGGTGGTAGAATTATGATGAATAAATTGATATATTACAAGAGTTATCACAAACTATTGGTCACCATTTTATGCCCTTTCTAATACTCATAAATTATCATGCAATTTAATTTTAATATTAAAACGCACCAACATATTGTAAGAGATATATCATATACAAAATAAAATACCAAAATATTTATGATAATCGTCATTAATGCATGCTCACAGTAAATTTTAAGTATGAATATCTAATTTAAAGAAAAATTATATTTAAATAATGGACATAAATTATTTTATAACTTCATGATGAAAAGACTACTCATGTTTAGCTTTGCGATATTTACAGTCTTTCTAATTTTGTATATTTTTGTTTAGAACGGCTAAATGACATCTGAACGTCAAATGTTAGTAACGTATATAACATCTCACTATAATAGCCATGAAATTTTCGAAGAAACACTACACTATAAATAGGTTTGACTGCATGGCTTTTTGTGCACTTGTCTTAAAATTTTAATTTCTTGACAGAAATAAATATTTTAATTCAAATATGGAGATTATCTATATTTTATATATTTATATCAGATTTTTGTATACTTCTAATTTTTCTTTGGAGAAATCTATGATTATTATATGTGTAAAAGAGCTTTTTTTGATTGTGCAAAGCACGGATAAGTACACTAGTGAATTCTATATAATAACATGAGTTGTGAGAAAATTGAAGGAAAGGTGCCTTTTAAGTCTTGAATGAAGGATTAGTGACATTGACCAACTTAAAGGATCAAACATAATTAGAAAACTTGATTAAGTTAATTGTGAACTTGATTAATATTTTCAAAATTTTCTAATCTTTTCAAAAATACAAATCAACCCACACCTCTCTCCTCTCCAAATCACCAACCGTCTCTCTCCTCTCTCTCTTGACAACTTCTCTCAACTCTCTCCCAACCAACAGTTCTACAAAATTTCTCCCTTCAATACTCGAAGACTTCAACCTCCGGCGACAAATAGTCGAACGAGTTTCTTTTTGACTTTCAACAGTCAACGTTACAATAGTGTTCTCCGACGACAACAACACATTTCTTCTGTCACAGGTAAAAATTTATGCCTTTTCAGTTTTGAAGAAAATGAGGGAACTTAAGAAAAATACTCTTCTAGTATCGGTTAACAATTTTAATATTTGTTGCTTTAATTTGAAATGTGGACTGAAGAAAACCCTAATTTAATTTCTGGCATTTCTTCTCTACTTTTTTCGAAATATAATTTTTTGTTGTTATTATAGTTCTTGTTATCGAACTGTTGATTCGATTCTTTGGTGTCAGTTGAGTTTTTTGAAGCTTAATTTTTGTTGTTTGTATTTGTACAAAGGCAAAACAATAATGTTGGTGATTTTTGATCACCGTTGATGTTCTTATTCTTAGTGTGTGTGTGTTGTGTTGGTGTTCAGGGTTGATTTGTTATTTTTCGGTAAAAATGGCGTATTTGATATTAAATGGTGATAGTGTTATTGTTCTATTAAACAAAATCCTGGTAATATTTTTCTACAACAGATGAAAATCTGATGCAATAGATGCAAATCTAATGCAACAAATAATAAATCTGATGTAACAGATGAATAATATGATGTAACAGATGAACAATATGATGTAACAGATAAACCATCTAAAGCAACAGATGGACCATCTAATGCAACAGATAAAAATCTGATACAACAGATGAACATCTGATACAACAGATGAATAATCTAACAGACTGTTCATCTTTTATGACAGATGACTTTTTTATTTGAAAGAAATTTAAATAATATTGATAGTTGATAATAGTTCCAATAGACAACTCATTTGGCAACATAAGTAATCTATTTCAAAAGATGAGTGATCTGTTATAATTATTTCCAATGGATTACTCACCCGTTGCAATAAGTTGGTTATATATTGTAATAAATAACCTTCCTGGTACAACAGATGAGTGATCTATTTTTATTATTTCTAATGAATTACTCATCCGTTGCAACAGGTTGGTATATGTTGCAACAGATAAACTACCTGGTATAACAGATGAGTAATCTATTTTTATTATTTTTAATGGTTTACTCATCTATTGCAACAGGTTAGTTAAATGTTGCAACAAATAACATACCTGGTGCAACAAATATGAGGTCTGTTGGAACTGTTATTTTATTATTGTGCATGTTAGATTTACTGTTATCCTTTTTTAATAATGCATTAATCAATTATAAACTATTTTATGTTCCTATTAGTTTAAGATCATATGGATCCAAAAAGAAAAGAAACCGAATCAAGTCCAAGTAAAGGAATAAGTGAAGCAGCTAGGATACATCCACAACTCTATGAGCTTACTTTACAAGCGTTATCTCAATCAGGAGCAGAAGATAATGAACATGTGAAAGAGGAATATTTCAAAAGAGATAATCCAAATGCTAATATCCCTTCCACCAAAGAGTTGGTCAAAAACTTCATCATTGATCGTTATCTTGTGGGAATGTAGTGCGATGGTGCCACAGATTTAACGGGTGATTTTGTAGTTAAGTCAGCCATGGGAAAATCATTCGACGCATTCAAAAATAGACTATGAGAATAAAAATTTGATTCTTATGTTAGGGAAAGCTGCTTTAGGCAATATCTTGATTTGCCAGAGGACAACAATGCTTGTTTCCAAATGAAAATTGTATGTGATCTTCTCAAGCTTAGGTTTATCTATGAAACAAAGATAAGATGGATAAGGTATGGATAAATTACTGTGGCATGCCTGTTTGTTTTGGTTGGAAGGAGTTTGCTATAGTTACTAGACTAAAATGTTATCCTTCTTCTCCTTCTCAAGTTATACCTACTCTAACCCAAAAAAGCACCCCGCACACCCAAAAAAGGTAAAGGCAAGTTGAGTGATCGTGATGACCTGATGGCTATTGTTGGTGCAAGCTTCAAAAATAAAAATTTAATAGAAGCGTTGAAAGGTAAAAGACTTTCAAAATATCACAAGCAATCATTGTGCTTGGTTTGATTTGTACATAATATTCGTTGGGCGAGAGATGTCAACAACAATATAAGCCTCGATTTAATAAATCTCTTCGAGGATCTTGAGGCATTCAACAACTATCCTTGGGGTTACAAAAACTCCAAAATGACTGTCAAATATTTGTTGACTCTGTTAACGCCAAAGACAGTCAACTTATATGGCTTTCCATGGGCTTTCATGGTAAATTTCTTTTATTATGATATGATTCATTTTTTTATTCAATAATACTTATGATTTATTGGCGTTATGTTATAGGCTTGGGTATTTGAAGTCATTCATTATTTGAGACAACAAGTGAACTACCAGAAAGAAGTTTCCTGTCCAAGAATCCTGAGATGGTTGTCGGTTAAAACTGATAAAAATGCAAAATTTCTTGATCTTTTCAATCTCCCGAAGGAAGCAGTAAGTTTAATTCTAATTAAGTTTTTGTTTTAATTAATAATTATTGTAAATTATTTCACCATTATTATAATATAAGTACTAATTTATTTTAGATTGTCCATATGTGGCTTTTCCTGATCAATCGAGGGTTGAAGATGCCATTTTTTTTACTTTACAGTCTGTTCAAACTTTATTGGACCTTAAGGTCATTGATAGAATAAAAATAGAATTGTTTAGAGCAATAACCATCACAAGAAAAATAATTTTTGAGGGTAGGCTTATTGTTGTTGATGATAGTGGTGATAGTGGTAGTGGTGCTACTGTTGGGGCTAATGATGCTCCTCTTACAATTTTTGAAATAATAAACCATGATGATTATGATCATACTGGTTATACAAATTTTACCACTTCTAGTGAATGTTCTGCATGCAAATGTCAAGACTGCAAGGTGAAACATAATGGACTGATTAATGTTATTAATGCACTAACTGCATCTGTAAAGGAAATAACATCTAAGAGGGGTATCATTCCATCAAAGAGGATTTCATATCCATATACTCCACTAGAGATCAAGGTGGCTAAGAGGAGAAGGAAATATATTTCTAAGTTATCATCAAGTATCAAAAAAAGCAAAATTTTGCAACTCCTTTGTCTTTGTCTTGCACCGTTTTTCAATGTAAAAGGGCTACAAAAGAGTAGCATGAGCTGAAGAAGATGAATGTATATCATCTGTTCCAACAAACAAATAAGAACATATCTGTTTCAACAGGTGATACATCTGCTGAAAATTATCAAATAGATATATATGCATCTGTTGCAACTGTTATCTAACATATAGCATCAGATGCGTTATCTGTTGCAACATATGTTCGTCTATTTCAGCAAATCAAATAGGTTTTTGTACTATTTTAATTTGTAGCAACAGATGGGTCTTATGTTGCAACAGATGTGTCATCTATTCAAAATTATCATACTGCTCTATTTTACTTGTTCGAATTTATCCCAATAGATGATCCATCTGTTGCAATATAAGACTCATCTATTATAATAAATAAACAATCTGTTGTATATCAGTAATTAGCATTGACAATTCTGGCTTTTCAGGTGGATGTCACAGTAGAAGCTACTGCTGAACAACATAATATCATAGTTGATAATCCATCAACTTCTTTCAAAGAAGAAGAAAAAGTGGAGCCTTTCAGTTTGGGAGAACGGAAGAATTACCCGTTTGAAGGGTTCAACATCTCGGATGAGGATCTAAAATAACTAACAAAGTTGATCAACGACTATTTAGAATGGATTGCCGATGGGATGTTAAAGCATTATGCCGGCAGGTACATAAATCAACTTTAAAGATATTGATTTATACAATTCTTGTTGTAAGAACATGACATTAACACATATAAATCATCATGTAGAAAACAAAATAATGAACACTACAAAGTGAACGAATCGATTCTTAGTTTTGATATGTTCGACTTTGTTGTTGCATATTTTGAAATGAAAAATTAGTTCTATTTGATGTCACAGTCCCAAACTTGCTGGAATGATGAGGTTTAAATGTCATACATATTACTATTAATTAATACTTTATTTAATTGCATCTGTGTATTAATTTTTTTATCACGTAATCTGAAATATTTGATAATATGTACAACACATTGATGTCATTTTTTACTACCTCTGAAAAAAGGACAAGTTACAAACACAAGAACAATATAGATACACGACAGGATATTATTTGTACAAAGTTTATATCAATAATGCCTAAGATAGGTATCGTCAATAAAAGCCAGAAGTTTCCTAAAATGAGGAATGCTTAATCAACATCATCAAAGGTTTTAGCATTCCAGCTGGCTTACCTTGCAATTTGGTCGACGAAGTGTGCATCCCAATCAGCTATGGTGATGAATTCCATTGGGTGTTGGTTGTCATTGTTTTAAAAGAGAGGCACATCTGAGTTTATAACTCGATGTCGTGAAGGAAATATTTTGGGTCGTCATCTGAGATACAAAAACTAGCTAAAATATTGCCTACTTACCTTGATATGAGTGGCTTTTTAGACCAAAAGGTTCATACTAATTGGTCGACGATTGAAGCATACCAGGATAAAATGGGTAATCCATTTGATGTACAATATGCTGAAGGAATTGATTAACAAATCATTGGTAGCCTATAAGTATAAGTATCATGATTTAGTTTCATTTCATAAATTTCACAATGCCTACATGAACTGCAAGATATGGATTATCAATTTTTTAAAAATACAGGGATTATGGTCTGTTTGTTGCCGCTTACGCCGAGTATTTGAGTGATGGATTACAAGTACCAAATGATAAACTTGATGTTGGATTACTCTACCAAAGATATGCTATTTTTTTATGAAAATACAGAGAAGCGAAAGCTCAAAAACCATACGCAAGCGACATTAAAGATCCACGATAACCATAGCCAAATTTCATAGAACCGAATGAAAGAACAACTTTTCCATATTGAGTAGATCTTTATAGCTTGAGTTTATCAATGTAATAACCTATCCTCCTTGGTTAGCTTGTTGATTTACTTGTAGAGTAGATCATTTGTACCCATAATAATTTTTTTACATTTTATTTATTTGTTGAGTTATTTCATGTAATTTTTGAAGGCTTTGATTTATTTTATGTTGTCTATGAATATAATTTAATCCTTAGTTTTGAACTTGTTAATTGAAATGAAATACTAGATTTAAATATCGCAACAGATGACATATCTTATCAAATAGATTTAGATATATGTTGCAACATGTAGGTCATCTGCTGGAAATTATATGACAAGTGTTTTTACTTTTTTTGATTTGTTCTAATAGATTACTTATCAGTTGCAACAGATAGATAATATGTTGCAACAGATTGTATATCTGTTGCGATAGACAGACAGACTGCATAATACAATAGATGACCAACCTATTACAACATATATGATATCTATTAAAACAGATAGACAATCTTTTGCATTATAAAATTTCAACTTTCATTAAGCATGAAAAAATGCCACTACATGTAAAGTGAAGTGGCTCAAAATAAAAAATTATTATCGTGTTTGTCTCTATCTTTGTACATATTCTTCTTTATACACGGGCTCCAACCATCTAATTAGTACCCCATAATCCCAGACCTCTTTCATCTTCTCCACTACAGCGTCGCACATACCGACCATTTCTGTGTTGGTCAGCAAACACTCAATGTATGCAAGCGAGTATGGCCCGCACGCAGCACCGATTTTATTTTTTGAAGGTGGATGTTCTTATTTCGACCTTGAAAATCCCATGATTTTTTATTCAAGACTTCCACCGACAAATGATCCATCAGATTACTCTACGTTAATAACTTGGGGAACAACTTCAAGAGTGGCTACATATGAGTTAAAAACATAGCCTCCTTAAAGACAGGTAAGTTGCAGTCATAAACCATAATCTTTCCCTCATCAAGTAGTATCTCAACAGTGAGAAAATGTTTGAATTCCACGTTCATGACTGCAAGGATTCTCTTTACCTTGGTCCAGATCTTGCCGTGTGGATATGGCCTCTTCCCTCTAACATAGTTAATCATGTCTTCATCCTATTTGAACGTAAAAACTAACTTATCAAATCCTTGGCTATTGGGAGGATCTTACCTACGGAGAGTATCATACCTACTTGTAATACCCCATATTTCTCAAGATTAACTTAACTCTTAGTTCATGAGTTATCCAATATAAAATTTTTAAAACACTCAGTATTTTTTAGTTTAGAGCCTGTCATTGCATAGGAAATTGAATTAGCTTTCCAACGATATAAAATTCGCTTAAATTCAATAACCAAGTAAGAAGTTATGGCTATTTTAAGTTTCAGTCATTAAACACCATAATTCAGGCCAGTAGCACATCGTAGAGTAAGCCAAGATGGCAATTATCAGTTTCCAGTGAGGTACCACGATACAAGCACATCACGCCAAAGCTCATTTTCATATTTATCAATTTCCAGTGAGCCAAAGCGATTGTACC
This sequence comes from Capsicum annuum, assembly GCF_002878395.1. NCBI lineage: Eukaryota > Viridiplantae > Streptophyta > Magnoliopsida > Solanales > Solanaceae > Capsicum > Capsicum annuum. Next base: position 186,784,325 of record NC_061122.1, read on the forward strand.
ACGTTGTGGCGAGCTTCCAGGTCCCATCCAGAATTGCAATGCGATTCCATCATGTCGCGCCACTAGCCACATTCCCAGATGTCATTTTCCATTGGCTTGACGTGATAGCGGCACGTCGCACCAGGGCCCAAAATTGGGTTTTTTAGTACAAATTTTTAAGTCGTTCTCAGGGGTAAATGGATATTTTTCCACGGCCCTAATCAGTCCAAACACAAAATTTACCCCTAAATAACCTATTATCTCATTATTTATTCACTTTATTCTAAGATTAAGTCATTCTCTCTCAAAAGGGGATAAACCCTAGCTTCATGAAACCAAGATAACTCTCAAAGGATTCACTAAGAACTTCAAGAAACTCACAAATTAAGGTATGTTAGATGTTCATCTATGGGTTCCTTTCACCCATAGAGTCCATGAATTCATTTTCAAAATACAAGATTGTTGAATTATGAACTTCCATGCTTGAATTGAATTTATGTTCATGTTATTGTTAGGTTTCAATCCATGATTAAATTATATGCTTTTATGAAATTAATTATTGTATGTGTTGAATTACATGATCTTCATGATAAACCCTTCAATTTGTAAATTGATTAATGTAGCCATGATAATTATATGTTTTGATTATTGTATAACCTAATAATGCTCCCCATGTGTTTGATAAAATGCCTACGTAAATGAAATAGTGCCATTACAACATGATAGTATGTATTCCCCATTCATGTATAATTAGATGCATTACAAGTGTTTGATTAAATTCCTCTATAAGTGAACTATGGACAAATATACATTGTTATGATTTCCAAAAGTATATTATTCTTTATTTTTCATGCTATCGAGTCCTGGGGGTATTTAATACCAGATAATTTAGCTGTGTGCCTAGATCTAGTGTCAGTTATAGAATCTTAGTCATGTCACGATCAGTAGTACTCTCAGTCAGTTACAGAACTTAGTAAAACTCAGTTAGTTACCGAACTCAGTAAGCTCAGTATCGGTCCAGCCCAATTCAGTATACTCAATTTAGTGTCTTTCAGTTAGGAGTAGGATTCAGCACCGAGTGAACCCAAGGATGGGGGCTCACCTGCCAGTAAGGGGTGTGATCTCTAGAAGCAATCCTTACGTTCCAAAACTATGTAGCCTGCGTAGGTTGAGATATTAAACCTACCAATTAAGGGTTGATGAGGTGTTTTAACCTGTCAGATGAGGGTTCTATCATTCTCATTAGAGCACCTACCAGATAAGGGTAACTCTTCAGTATCTTTACCCGTGTCACGGTACTGACACCCTTCAAACTGGGATCACAGGTTCGACCCCGACTCAGTTATCTTATTTGGGGCATGTCGATTAGATGATTATCTCCCATAGTCACAGTTTTAGTCTTCAAAATAGAACTCAATTCAGTTCTACAGAATCAGGACTGTCAAATATAGTCAACCAGTATTAGATACATTTCATGTACTGACGCATACTTTTTCTTTGCGCTATGATATCTTATATCATAGGTTCGGACGCTCAGGTTCTTGGCTGCATATAGATAGATCTGGATACAGCCAGCAGTATATTTAGTAGTGAGTCCTCATCATTCAAGGATATTTTTTTATTTCATTACTATAGTAGACTCAATATTTTAGTAGATGAAGTTAGTTGGGGGATTGTCCCATCAACTCCACATTTAGACAGTTTAGATTAGAGGCTTTTCAGACTAGTTTTCAGATAGTGTTCAGTTTTACATATTATTATTTCAGTTGATACACTTTATTAGTATTTACAGATTTTGAACCTTATGGTGTTTCAACCTATTTTTCCATATTTATTATAGTGCTTACAGTAGATATCAGTCATGGGTTAGCTTGCGGTCCTTTGGGGTCATAAGCACCGTGTAGCATCCGGGGTACAGACTCGGGGCATTACAAACTTGGTATCAGATCCTAAGGTTCAACAGTCCTAGGAAGTATGAAAGCCGCGTCTAGTAGAGTCTTGTGCATGGGTGTGTAGTACGTCACACTTCTAGATAAGAGGCTATGAGATATTTTAGGAAACAGTTTCCCTTCTTTCAGTATTTATGTCATGCGAGTAAGCATGAGCTCAAGTTAAACTCTCATTCTAATCTGTTTCCTCCTTTTCATTTACAGAACCTGCCTCCCAAAAAGGACTAACAAAAAGAGAACTAAAAATCAGTCAGCATCTCAGCCCGTTCAGGCAAATCCCCTAGACGAGCATATCTCTCATGCAGAATTTAAAGCTGCATTCACTACTCTAGCCAACTCCATAGCAGCCCAGAATAAATGGACAACTACTATTTCGGATAACCCAGTGGCCAATACTGCTGCAGCTCGAATTTAGAACTTTACCCGAATGAATCTTCCCCTATTCTCAGGATCTAAGTCAGTAGAGGACCCACAGGAGTTCCTCGATCAGGTTTAGAAAGTCACAAATATCACGGGAGTGACTTTTAGTAAGAGTGTTGATTTAGCTGCCTACCAGCTATAAGATGTAGCTCATATGTGGTTTAAATAGTGGAAGGTAGACAGGGGCATAGACACAGAGCCCGTAGAGTAGGAAGAGTTTGGTACTGCTTTCCTAGAGAAATTCTTTCCTGTAGAGATGAGAGAAGCCAAAGTGTTAGAGTTCATCAACCTCAGGCAAGGTAGTATAAGCGTGAAAGAGTATTCCCTCAAGTTTACTCAGTTAGTCAGGTATTCTCCCAATGTATTAGCAGACAGTAGGTCTAAAATGAGCAAGTTCGTATCTAGGGTGTCAGATATTATGGTTAAGGAGTACAGAACAATGATGTTGATTAAAGAGATGGACATATTCAGGCTCATGGTCCATACTCATCAGATAGAAGAGGGTAAGATTAGAGAGAGAGAGGTAAAACAAGAGAGATAGAACAAGTAGCTTCAATTCCAATCAGCCTAAGTTGAAGGGTGGTAACCGTTCCTAATTTTTTCCAAAATCTCCAGTTCCAGCTCCGTCCTCAGCCAGTGCTCCAGTACCTAAGTTCAAAAATAGTAACAACGATAGTGCGCCAGGCTCTAAATCTCAGGGTTGTTTTAGCAGTACTTGAACAAATCCTCTTTGTCAGACATATGGCAGAAACCACAAGGGTGTTTGTAGAGCTGGCAGTGATATTTGTTTCAGGTGTGGCAAGACAAGCCACAGAGTTAGAGATCATCCTCTGTCAGGTTTTCAGGGTCAGTATACTCGATCTTCAGCTCAGTCAGGTCGCCCAAATCAGTAGGGTGCCACTTCCAGTGCCACCAGTGGGCAATGTCCAAGCAGGCTTTATGCACTTCAGTCCAAACAAGATCAGGAAAATTCTCTTGATATAGTCACTGGTACGTTACAAATCTTTTATTTACTGTTTATGCCTTGCTAGATCTAAAAGCTTCTTTGTCTTTCCTAACTTCTTATATAGTTGTTAACTTTGAAGTCAGTCCAGTAATCCTAGCGGAGCCTTTCTCAGTTTCTACCTCAGTGGGTAAGTCTATCATAGCCCGGCGGGTATACAGAAACTGTCTGGTTATGATATCTCAGAAAGTTACTTCAACAGACCTTGTAGAGCTAGAGATGGAAGATTTTGATGTCATTCTTGGCATAGATTGGATCCATTAATGCTATGCCTCAGTTGATTATAGAAACAAAATAGTTCATTTTCAGTTTCCAAATAAACCAATTCACGAATAGAGGGGTAGTACCACAGTGCTTAAAGGTCAGTTGATTTCATACGTTAGAGCAAGAAAAATGATATCCAAGGAATGTATCTACCAACTTGTGCGAGTCAAAGACTCTAACTTAGAAACTCCCAGTTTTGAGTCAATTTCAGTAGTAAATGAATTCTCAGATGTATTTCTCAAAGATCTTCCTAGATTTATTCCCATTAGGGAAATAGACTTTGGAATAGACCTTCTTCTAGATACTCAGCCCATATCTATTCCGCCATATAGAATAGCTCCAGTAAAACTCAGAGAGTCAAAAAAATAGTTGAAAGATCTCCTAGATAAGGGATTCATCAAACCTAGCATCTCCCCGTGGGGCACACTAGTTTTATTCATGCATAAGACAGATGGTTCTCTCAGAATGTGTATCGCCTATCATCAGTTGAACAAAGTCACAGTCAAGAATAAATATCCACTTCCCAAAATCAATGACTTGTTTGACCAACTTCAGGGCACTAGTTACTTTTCTAAGTTAGACCTCATATCAGGTTATCATCAGCTCAGAGTCAAAGAATGTGACATTTTGAAAACAACTTTCAGAACCGGGTATGGTTACTTTGAGTTTCTAGTTATGTCCTTTTGTCTTAATAATGCCTCAACAGCTTTTATGGACTTAATAAATCGCGTGTTCAAGTAGTATTTAGACATGTTCATTATAGTCTTCATTGATGACATTCTTTTCTATTTTCATAGTGAGAATGATCACGCAGATCACCTCAGAATCATAATTCAGACCCTCAAAACGTATTAGTTATTCACTAAATTTAGTAAGTGCAAATTTTAGCTTAGGTCAGTAGCGTTCCTTGGTCATATTATTTTCGGTGATGGTATTAGAGTTGATTCTCAAAAGATCGAAGTAGTGAGAAACTGGTCTAGACCCATCTCTCCATCAAATATCAAGATTTTCTTGGGTTTAGCTAGCTATTACAATCATTTTTTAAAGGGTTCTCATCTATTACATCCCCTATGTCCAGATTGACTCAGAAGAAAATCTAGTTTCAGTTGTTAGATTCCAGCAAGAATAGTTTTCAGGAGTTGAATACTCGACTCACCTTAGCCCCATGTTTGACTCTACCAGATGGTTCAGATGGGTTTGTTGTGTACTGTGATGCATCCAGAGTAGTTTTGGGTTGTGTCCTCATGCAGACAAGTAAGCTCATAGCCTATGCCTCTAGACAACTTAAGCCCCATAAGAAGAATTATCCGACTCATAATCTTGAGTTAGCAGCTGTAGTGTTTGCCTTAAAGATTTAGAGGCATTATTTATATGGGGTGTATGTAGATGTGTTGAAAAATCACAAGAGCTTGCAGTATATCTTCTCTTAGAATGATTTAAATTTGCATCAGAGAAGGTGGTTAGAGTTATTACAAGATTATGACATGAGTGTTCTTTATCATCTGAGAAAAGCCAATATAGCGGCTGATGCTCTCAGTAGACTGTCTATGGGTAGTGTTGCTCATGTTAAGGACAGTAAGAAGAAGTTAGTTCAGGAAGTTCATCAGCTTTCTCGAATAGGTGTCCACTTAGTTGATTTAGTAGAAGGTAGTGTATGGATTTAGAGAAGTTCCAAATCCTCTCTAGTTTCTAAGGTGAAGGAAAAGCAGGATAGAGATCCCAGTCTTGTTATGCTGAAAGAGTCAGTCAGAGATCAGAAAGTAGAGGTTTTCTCCTAAGGGGGAGATGGTGTATTTCATTGCCAGGGTTGTTTATGTATGCCCAGTGTAGATGACTTGAGGCAAAGAATTCTTGAAGAAGTCCATGGTATGCGTTACTCAATTCATTCAGGGGCCACTAAGATGTACCGTGATTTGTGGAAGATCTATTGGTGGAGTAGGATGAAGAAGGATATTGCAGAATTTATAGCTAAATATTCTATATGTCAGCAAGTTAAGATTGAGCACCAGAAGCTTAGTGGGTCTATGCAGGAGTTCAGTAATCCCACATGGAAATAGGAAGAAGTGAACATGGACTTTGTGACGGGTTTGCCTCGTACTCATCGTCATCATGATTCTATTTGGGTTATCATAGACAGGATGACCAAATCAGCTTATTTTTTGCTAGTTCATACTTTCTATTCAGCCGAGGACTACGCCAAGCTCTATATCAGAGAGTTGGTCAGGTTACACGGAGTTCTAGTATCCATTATCTCATATAGAGGTACCCAGTTTACCTCTCATTTCTGGAAAGCATTCCAAAAGGGTCTTGGTACCCGAGTTCACCTCAGTACAACCTTTCATCCTCAGACAGATGGTCAAGCAGAAAAGACCATTCAGACTCTAGAAGATATACTAATAGCATGCATTGTCTATTTTAAGGGTAGTTGGGATGACCACCTACCTTTGATCAAGTTCACATAGAAAAACAGCTATTATTCTAGTATTCAGATGACTCCATTTGAGGCTCTCTATGGTAGAAGATGTAGATCTCTAATTAGTTGGTTCAAGGTAGGTGAGGCCATATTAATAGGGACTAACCTAGTATTCGATTCCTTAAAGAAGGTTCAGTTAATCAGAGAAAGACTTAGGGCTACCTAGAGCCGACAGAAATCGTAGCAAATGTGCGGAGAAAGGATCTCGAGTTTGAGATCGGTGATTTTGTGTTCTTGAAAATCTCTCCCATGAAGGGGGAAAAGAGGTTTGGCAAGAAGGCAAATCTCAGTCCCCGATATGTCAGGCCTTACAGAATTCTCAGCCATTTCGGAAAGGTAGCTTATGAGCTTGAGTTGCCTTCAGATCTAGACTCAGTGCATCCAGTATTCCACGTCTCCTTGCTAAAGAAATGCATTGGTGACCCATCAGTCATAGTTCCTTTAGAGAATGTAAATATTCAGAATAATCTCTCTTTCGAAGAGGTCCGGTCCAGATCCTCGATTATCAGATTCGTAGACTGAGGAACAAAGAATTTCCCTTAGTCAAAGTTTTTTGGCAGAATCAGTCCGTAGAGGGAGTTACTTGGGAAGCAGAAGTAGATATGCAAACCAAGTATCCTCGCCTATTCTCTACAACCTCAGATCCAGCTTAAGGTAACAGACTTATTTAGCTTTACTCAGTTTTATGTTCAACTATAATTATAACTTAGTATCCATTACCATTGCATATTCATTCACGTATTCATGAATCAGTTCAATCATGTGATCACGCATAAGATATGCATGTTCAGTATAAAATTCAACTTATCAGTAGCTTCAGTCATATATTCCATGCATCAGATATGCATGTTCAGTGTAAGAGCTCAGTTTGTCAGTAGTTCAGTCATGTATTCATGCACTACATATGCATGTTCAGTGTGTAAATTCAGTCTATCAGTGTAACACCCCGAGAGTACATCCTTGACGCCACATGGTCTTTATGATCCTAAAGGACCACAAGCTAACCCATGACTGACATCTGCTATGAGCACTGAATAGTAATACTAAAATAATACGGAATTAGGCTGAATTTCCATAAGGTTCAAAATCTAAATACTGATAAATAATAATATCTGGTAAAAACCTCTGAAAACTAAACATTGTCTGAACTAGTCTAGTCTGAAAGCCTCTAACTAAACTGTCTGAATATGAAGTTGATGGGACAAGCCCTCAACTACTGAACTACTGATAAACTAAAATAAATCATATCCCTGATAGATGAGGACTCACTACTAAATTTGCAACTGCTGACTGGATCTGTCTAAATTCGTTTGGGATCTTGAGGGTCCGAACATATGATATGAGATATCGTAGCGCAAAGAAAGAGTATGCAGTCAGTACATGGAATATACTGGTATGCTAGATGAGGCAAGTCTGAATGCAAGGGTTCATATGCAAGAACAAGAACTGACTGTATGTAATAGAGTAACTGAATATAAGAGTACGTGGATAACTGATACTACAGAAATCACTGAGTATGCTATACTGTACATATATGTATAGCCTATAACTAAGCTTTTCTAAAGTTGAGCACTGAGTTCTAATAGTTGGGTAACTAATATCTAAAGTTAATGATAACTGATTGACTGTGTCTGACAGTCCTGATTCTGTAACATGAACTGAGTTCTAAACTAAAGACTAAAACTGAAACTGTGAGAGGTAATCATCTAACCGACATGCCCCAAATAAGATAAGATAACAAAGTTGGGGTCCAATCTATAACTCCAATTAGAAGGTGCTAATATCGTGCCATAGGTACTAACAACTGCTGTTGAGTCAGTCCTAACTAACGGGTGACCCCTGAAATCAGTCCTAAACTAGTGGGTGATCCCTGAGTGTGTCAGTCCTATCTAAAGGGTAATATCTCATAACCTACGCTGGCTACATAGTTTTGGAACTTAGGGATTGCTTCTAGGGACCCAGCCCTAACTAATGGGTAATCCCACATCCCTAGGCTCACTCGGTGCTAAATCCTACTCCCAACTGAAAGACACTAAACTAATTATATTGAACTGGACTGGACTGATACTAAGTTTACTGAGTTTTCTTGAGTTCTATAATTGACTGATTTCTACTGATCGTGACATGACTGATACTATTCTATAACTGAGACTGGCTCTAGGTAAATAGCTAGATTGTCGGGTATTAAATACCCCCAGGACTTGATAGCATAAAAAGGGAAAGATATAACATGATCATAAAGGCATAACAATACTTGCTTGCTAACAATGCACTCATTTAGACATTTTGTCTAACACTTGATATATATGAACTTGGACATGATTGGGACCACATAATAACATATCATGATTCCACTATTTACTTCACATAGGCAATTTATCAAAAACTTGGGGAGCATGGATTATTTACATGATAATGGCCAATTCATGAACATCATGATACATTAATCAATTTGTAGATTCAAGGGTTTATCAGAATAATCACATATTCATCACACATGCTATTCAATTTTCATGAAACTTGCAATTAAATCATGGATTGAAACCCAACTAATATCATGAACATGAATTCAATCTAATTCAAACATGGAAATTATAAATTTGAGATCTTATATGTTTAAAAAGGGTCTTGGACTTCATGGGTCAAAGAGACCCATGAATGAACACCTAACATACCTGAGAAGAAGAGTTCTTGAAGGTTCTTGGAGGATTTCTTGAGGATTGACCTTGATTCTTAAAGCTAGGGTTTTTTCCTCTTGAGAGATAATGTTTTAAATCTTCAGAAAAGTGAGTGAATAATGAGGTATTAGGTTATTTAGGGTATAAATCCCGCGTTTAGGCTGATTAGGGGTTTTGAGAATTGACCAAACAGCCCTTGAAATTCAATAACGAAAGCTTCAAATCCCCATTTTTCACCCCCGACACGATGCGGTACAATCACGCCGGCTCACTGGAAAGTGGACAACTAGGAACTGGGCTGGTGGCGCGATGCAGAGCCATCGCGGTGCCTTACTGGATGGGAAACTGGGCCTTGGCGTGATGCACCATTATCGTGGAGCAACACTGGAAAAGTGAAAATTAAGAAATTGGATTAGGAAATTGGCTAGTAGTGTGACGCAGTGGTATCACGTCAAATCATTGGAAAATGACATTTGCCCTTTAGAATTACTCCGCGACATGCTACTAGCCTGAATAACGGTGTTTGACAACTGAAACTTAAAATAGCCATAACTTCTTACCCGATTATCGAATTTAGGTGAATTTTATATTGTTGGAAAGCTAATTCAATTTTCTAAGCAATGAAAGGCTCTAAACTAAAAAATACTGAGTATTTAGAAAAATTTATACCAGATCATTCATGTACTGAGAGTTAATCTAGGCTAGGAAATACGGGGCAATACAATATCTCCCCCTTGGGAACATTCATCCTCGAATGTGACTAATCAAGCTGAAAATACGGTTAGACTGAGTTTACACATTAAACATGCATGAATGAAGCATGACTACTGATGTTACAGCTTTTGATGTAACCTTTTGGACCTTTTTCTTAGGATAATTGTGCATTCTCAAGCAACTACTATTGTATTTAACATGGTGTTTTAGTGTTTTCAGGATAAGAACTGAGTATGAGGAATAACTTGAATAAACTAGAAAAAACAAAGGAAAAATGATCAACAATGGCTTGGGCAACGGGCCGTCGGCCTTGCGACGAACCGTTGTCCAGAACCGTTCCCCCCAAAAAATAAAACATAGATAGAATGGACATCTTGTGATGGTCCATGAGATGGGTCGCCGGCTCTACGATGAACCGTCGACCTAAACCATCGCCAATAAATAGAATACAGAACCACTGGAAGTCATGTGATGGACCGTTGGTACTGCGACATACCATCGTCCTACCCATCGCCCAGAAGAAAAACATAGACTCACTAGAGCTCCAACGATGGTCTAGGTGATGGACCGTCACCTTAGCGATGAACCATCACTCGACCCGCCGAGCATGAACCGGCAACTCCAAGTTCAAATTTGTAAAATTCCAGTTCTGTAAATATATTAATGCCAATTATTAGGGTTTATTCCGTATCTTTGGTCATTAGTTTAATACTTTCTCCTCTATTGAGAGTTATGTAACACTTTTCATTAAGATTGGAATCTAGAGATTGAGATGTGATTATTAGTTTTTATATTGTCTATTGAAGATTGAGAAGAACAATATTGTGACTTTTTTAAGTACTCTCTTAAATCTATTTATGAACATTAATATATCTTTGACTTCTTTTATGGAGATGAGTAGCTAAACTCCCATAACTAGAGTTATGGGAGCCTTAATGTAGAGAACTAATTGGGGTTGTGAATCGGTTTGATTTCTAACATCTATCAAAATTGCAAAAATCTTTCTTCATTATATTGACTTCTCTTGGTTGTAAACTTGAGAAGTGAGCCCATGAACACCACTTGTCTAACAAGAAAGTGGATGTTGGGAAAAGAAGTGATTCACATGAAATCCATAGGTTTATCCTTTGGGTTTATAGGTTGATGCCTTAACAGGATTAACCCTCATCAGAGTGTTATTGAATAATGCATGAATCCTTTAAGTTCAAGAGAGGTAAAGGGTGAAACACCCATTAGGTTGAGAAACACGTGGGTAATTCTTAGAATTCAATAATTCTTACAATTGAGTACATAAGTTAGAATTCGAGCACAAATTCACAACCCTAACTGTTTGAACATCTTGGTGAGCATAACTCTAGTTAATTCATTCTCATTGAATTTACATCTACATTAACTCTCATTAGCTAGACCTTTGCATGATACAAATACAAAAGAATATTGTTAACATATCGAAACCCCTTTTATTTCGGAACCTTCGATCAATAGTCTAATAACAACCACAAGGCTTAGTGAACATAGTATTCACTATGGGATTTGACACCCAACCCAATTGGGTTCTATATTTGATAGAGACCGTTTTCAGTTCCGTAAGAAAGTTATAATTTGGGCGTATCAAATTTTGGCACCATTGCCGAAGAATACAGTTGTCAATTAAGTTTGTGCTTGTTAATTGACCTTTGGTCAAGTTTTCCAGATTTTACTTTTGTTTGTTATTTTTTTCTGTGCAGGGGAGTTATTGTGTATGCCAAGAACAAGAAGATAGGTTGCACCATTATTACCAATACATCTGAAATCGCAGTTGATTAGCAGAATGGCAGATCCCCAAGATACTGAAAGACTAGCCGCTTTGGCTAGAGCTCAACTAAATCAATAGAATAATGGTCAATAGGCACGTCATCCTAATCCTGATGATGATAATTTAGGGGATGACAACTTGTTAGATCCTATTAATTCAAGGCATGCATAAAATATGGCTACAACAATGAATCGGAATGTAAATAGAAATCGCCCCTTTAGGGCAAAGCAAGAGCGTCAACCAGTGCAGTTCGATCTGAACGACGATGAAGATAGAGTGGATGGAGTAGGTGCAACTGGAGCTATCATTCCTCCACCTCTAGCACCAGGTGATAAATTTAATATTACCAGTACAATTATTTAACTCCTTTATCTTAAGGGGTTGTTCGGTGGTCTTCCTGGAGATGATCCAAATATGCATTTGATGAATTTTGTCACCATTTGTAAGTTTTTATATAATCTAGGAGTGGGGCAGAATGCTATCCGCCCGTGTTTGTTTCCATGTCTCTGTCTGGGAAGGTGACACTATGGTTAAATAAACTAACTCCTAACTCTATAATCAACTGGAGGTAGTTGAAAGAATCTTTCCTAGAAAGGTTATTTCCACCCTCCATAAGGGTACAGTTGAGGGATGAAATTAGTAACTTTTGACAGCTTCCTACTGAAGCTCTTTATAAGACCAGAGGGAGGTTTAAAAAGAAGTTGATGCAATGCCCGAACCATAACATGAAAAATATTCATTTGATGGAGACTCTTTATTGGGCTTTGAATTCTATTATGAAGCCATTCATGGATAATTGTAGGAGGGTCATTTATTGACCTTACTTTTCCAGAGGCCTCAGAGATGCTTGATCGAATGACTAAACAGAGTAGAGCTTGGCATACCAAGGATTCTATGGTAGCAAGCCCTACGGTGTGTAGTAGTATAATTGTAGAGCAATGTAAAAAGGAGGAAGAATGTGACCAAGATATAGCATATTTAATAACACAGATGGATTTGTTGACTAAGCATCTATTGTCTGGAAAATTAGAGAAGGTAAAAGCTGTTGTATCCCAGGGAAGAGCTGATTCTGATTCATAAGAAGAGGCAAACTATCTAAATAATCAAGGGGGTTTTGAGGCAGTATCCAAGGAAATTAAGGGTGGAACTATTACGATAAAGCTGGTTACAAGGATAGAGATCAAGGGAACTGGAAGAGCAAAATGATAGAAGTGGACTACATATACCTCCTGGAAGCAGAGATAATATTGCAACTAGCTCTGGCAAGATATCCATGGAGGACATGATGGAGAAATTATTAAAGGGAGTTGAGACTACCAACTCTGGGTGACTACTATGAAGAGTGATTTGTCTTCCATGAGTCAATTGGTAAACTCACACTCTACTTCTATCAAGCAATTGGAGCAGAAGATGATCCAACTCTCAATAGCACTGAATCAGATAAAAAGTAGTACTTTGCCAAGTGATACAGTTTAGAATCCTCAAAATGATGGCTCCTGCATGGAAATTACTACACAGAGTGGTAAGGTTTTACCAGGACCGTCTATGGGCAAAGCTCTAATTAAAGAGGATATTGAGCATGAAGAAACTTATCCAATAGAGTCTGAGAAACTGGATGAAGTTATTGATAATACATCATCTAACCATCAGAAGGTTGATGAGTTGGAGAAGAGCAAGGGAAAGGATACCAAAGTAGTGGTTACTACAATCCCAAAACCACCTCCTCCATTTCCCCATCAGTTGAAAAAGAAGGACGACAACACAAAGTTTGGAAAGTTTATGGACATGCTTAAAAAGTGGACAATCAACTTACCATTGATGAAGGCATTAGAGAAAATGCTCGGGTACACAAAGTTCATGAAAGACCTTATTACGAAGAAGCGGACAGTTAGTTTTGAGACGGTGGAAAATCTTCATCATTATGGTGCTATTTCTATAAGGTCGTGGGTGTAGAAGAAGGCTGACCTGGGAGTATTTACTGTCTTATGCACTATTGGGCATCTTGATTTTACAAAAGCTTTATGTGATTTGGGGCTAGTATCAACTTGATGCCACTTGATGTGTATAAGAAATTGGGTTTGGGCGATCCCACTCCCACAAACATGAGATTAGTTATGACAGACAGGTCTATGAAGTGTCCTGTATGGATTCTATATGATGTATTGGTTAAGGTATCCAGTTTTATTTTTCCAGCTAATTTTGTCATTCTCGATTGTGAGGTGGACTTCGAGGTGCCTATAATCTTGGGTAGACCTTTTCTCGCAACTGGGAGTGTGCTTATTGATTTAAATACAAATGAGCTACTATTTATGCTGAATGATGAAGTAGTTAGATTCGATGTGTGCCAGTCCATGAAAAAGCATAAAGATATGAGCATATTTTCTATTATGGATGTGTATTATGAGGAGGAGTAGGAAGTACCTACAGAGAAAAAATTTGTTGTGGAGACTTTAGCTGCCGTATTAATGAATTTTGATCAATACGGTATTAAATATTATGAGGAGACTGTATATGCCCCGACAAGCATGGGGTCTTATTCTTATGCACCCAAGAAGCTGGATCTGGACTTGAAAAATTGTCCAAGTCCACCAACCAAGCTGTCTATTGAAGAGCCACCTACTTTAGAGCTGAAAGAGTTGCCTGGTCATTTGAGGTATGTGTTCCTGGGCAGCGGAAATATGCTACTTGTTATTATTATGGCTGACTTAGGTAAACAACGGGTGGAAGCCCTCATTTCTTTTCTTAAGAGATATAAGAGGGCTATTGGTTGTATGATTGCAGATATTATCGGTATTTCTCCTGGTATATGCTCATATAAAATTTAGATAGAGAAGGATTACATCCCTACTATTGAGTATCAACGTCATCTAAACCCACATATGCAAGAGGTGGTAAAGAAATAAATCATCAAATTGATAGATGCAGGAGTGGTATATCCCATCTCAGATAGTAAGTGGGTAATTCCTATTCAGTGCGTGCCCAAGAAAGGGGGCATGATAGTTGTGGCCAACGAGAAAAATGAGTTGATCCCACTCAGGCCTGTTACTGGGTGGAAGGTGTGTATGGATTATAGAAAACTCAACTCGTGGACACTGAAGGATCACTTCCCCATGCCTTTCATGGATCAGATGCTTGATCGGTTAGCTGGAAGAAGTTCGTACTACTTCTTAGATGGGTATTCTGGTTACAACCAGATTTTTATTGCTCCTGAAGATCAGGAGAAGACGATATTTACGTGCCCATATGGCATATTTGCTTTCAAGAGGATGTTTTTTGGGTTGTGTAGTACTCTTGCCACTTTTCAATGGTGCATGATATCAATATTCTCTGATATGGTTGAAAACACCTTAGAGGTGTTTATGGATGATTTCTCAATTGTCAGTGATTCTTTTGAGCTTTGCTTGCCGAATATTAATAGGTCCTTGCAATGGTGTAAGGAGTTCAATCTTGTGCTTTATTGGGAGAAATTCCACTTTATTGTGAAGGAGGGTATTGTTCCAATTGGGAGAAATGTCACTTTATGGTAAAGGAGGGTATTGTTCTCGGACACAAAATATCAGAAAAAGGGATTGAAGTTGGTCGAGCTAAAGTTGAGGTTACAGAGAAGCTTCCACCTCCTATTTCAGTGAAGGCGGTGCAAAGTTTCCTTGGTCATGCTGGCTTCTATAGGAGGTTCATAAAGGACTTCTCAAAGATTACAAACCCCTTTTGCAAAATTTTAGAGAAAGAAGTCGAATTCTCCTTTGATAATGATTGCTTGAAGGCATTTGAATGCCTTAAAAGGAAGCTAGTTGATGCTCCTATTATTGTTGCACCAGGTTGGTGAAAATTGTTTGAGATCATGTGTGATGCAAGCGGTGTTGCCTTTGGAGCTGTGCTGGGACAAAAGAAAGACAAATTATTTCATCCAATTTATTATGCCAGCAAAGCGCTGAATGGAGTTCAAAAGAACTACACCATTACAGAATAGGAACTTCATGCAGTAGTCTATGCTTTTGAGAAGTTTCAGGCTTATTTGCTAGGAACCAAGGTGGTGGTCCAAACTGACCATGCAGCCTTGAGATATTTGATGGTGAAAAAGGATGTAAAACCAAGGTTGATCAGATGGGTGCTGCTACTTCAAGAATTTGACTTTGAAGTCAAAGATAGAAAGGGTTGCGAAAACCAAGTTGTGGATCATCTGTCTAGGCTGGAAAGTGAACAAGCAGTTAGAGACAAATTTGAGATCAATGATGTATTTGTAGATGAGGAAATCTTGGCTGTTGTTATGGACAAAATACCTTGGTATACTGATTTCGCAAATTATATGGTAAGCAAGGTGATACCAGAGAATCTTTCCTTTCATTAAAGGAAAAAGTTTCTCCATAATGTGACCCATTACTTCTGGGATGAGCCATATCTTTTTTGGCAATGTGCGGATGGTATTATTAGATGGTGCATCCCAGAAGTAGATATGTTGAGCATACTAGAAGCGAGCCATGCTTCCCCAGTTGGAGGTCACCATGCAGGTGATCGAACTACAAGGAAAGTGCTTCAGAGTGGCTACTGTTAGCCTTCTTTGTTCAAAGATGCCTATAAGTTCGTGAAGAGGTATGACCAATGTCAAAGGCAAGGGTCCATTTCAAAGCACCATTAGATGCCAATGTCTGAAATGCTGGAGGTAGAATTATTTAATGTCTAGGGCATTGATTTCATGGGGCCCTTGGTAAGCTCATTTGGGATGAAGTACATATTAGTGGTCGTTAACTATGTGTCAAAATGGATTGAGGCAGTGGCTCTAGTGGATAATGAAGGAAAGCGGGTTGTTGCATTCTTAAAGAGAAATATCTTCTCTTACTTTGGGGTACTATGTACCATCATAAGCGATGGAGGATCATACTTTTGCAACAAGATATTAGATCCTCCTTGGCAAAATATGGAGTCAAACAGCATAAGGTGGCTACCCCATACCACCCACAGACCAGTGGGCAGGTGGAAATCTCTAATCGGGAAATCAAAGCTATCCTCACCAAGACTGTAAATGCTAGCAGAAAAGATTGGTCTAGGAAGCTGGATGATGCCTTATGGGCATATAGAACATCTTTCAAGACACCAATTGGTATGTCACCATATTAATTGGTTTATGGAAAGGCGTGTTATTTGCCAATTGAACTGGAGCATAAAGCACTGTGGGCACTGAAGCGGCTTAATCTGAACTGGAATAAGGCAATAAATATGAGGTTGGGGTAGCTGAATGAGATAGATGAGTTCCATCTTCAATCTTATGAAAGATCTGACTTGTACAAATAAAGAATAAAAAAATACCATGACTGCAGAATTGAAAAGCAGGATTTTCAGAAAGGTGACTTGGTGCTCCTCTTTAACTCCCGACTCAAGCTTTTTCCAGGTAAGCTCAAATCCAAATGGTCTGGCCCATTTAAAGTTAACCAAGTCTACTCATCTGGAGTAGTGGAACTCAAAAATGAAGATGTAAGAGTCTTCAAGGTCAACGGGCAACGAGTCAAACTGTACATCGATCCAATGGACTCGATAATAAGTATTGATACTATCTATCTCCGTAAAGTTTAAGTAATCAAGATAACTGATTCATGCTGCAATGATAAATCAGGCGCTAGTGGGAGGCAACCCAAGGTGTGTTGTTAAGAAGCATTAGTTTAAGTTATTTCGTTGTTTTGTGCAAACTGAAGGGTTTGCGTACGTGTGCATGTCTGACAGTACAAGAAAATAGAAGCTGAGAAAGTTTGGGGTGACCGACGGGTTACACAACGAATTATCGATGACTCGATGGACCGTCGTGGCAGCCATCGCAACAAAGTCCAGAAATAAGGTTACTATAAGATTAGCGACGGTTTGACCGATGGACCATCACATACTCGATGGATCATTGACTCAATCATCGCTAGTATGTCTCCAGGTATATTCACTGGAAAGGGATGATGGTTTGACCGATGGACCATCGCACATCGACGAACCATTGCTTGAACCATCGCATGAACCCTATTTCAGCGGGTCAGGTTGAATTAGTTTAAATAGTAGGATTTTTTATTCTTATCCGACCCAAATAGTTTTAAATTGGTAATTTAAGGCGATTGAATAACGCCCCAATTGTTCAAGTACCTGAGGATATTTAGTGTCCCTGCATTCAAAGAATCTGAGACTTTTCATTACTTCTCTAAACTTTGCATGTTCCCTTCCCCCAATCTATTTAAACTGCACTCCTCTTTAGTCTTTCAAACATAAACAACAAGAACTCTTCTCAGAAGCAGAAGTGTGAACTTGTGTCTAGTGTTTAGAGTGCAAGGGAGGATATTGTTCAAGTATTGCAATACTCAGGTATGATCATTTTGTTGTCTATAGTTTATTCATCTCTAAGAACAAAGAAACCATGTGAAGTCTGTGAATATTGAAATACTTCTTTTGATTTTGATTTGGTTCTGTGAGTGGCTTGAGCTAAGATGACACTTAGCAAACATTATCTTGGGTGAAGTCTAAGTAACCCATGGACCAAAGATGGCAAAATATGGTGATATACTATTGATAAAAATGCCATAAGATCGTCCTTAATGGAAGTGTATGTAAGGTGTTTGATAAAATGCCGAAATGAGACCTGAAAGTGAAAATGGCAGGCGACGGTCAGAGCGACGGACCATCGGATACCCGTTGACCCATTGCCTCAAACCATTACTACTTTCTCAGAATCAATGTTACTGGAATGACCCCGACGGTTTAGGTCGATAGACAGTCGCCCTAGTCATTGCTGGTTAATAATTTTTCCTATCTTCTGGTTTAAGTCTGTAAACTGATAAATGTTTTGCTTGCAGGTATCATGGAAAACAAATTACCACCCACCAGAGGTAGAGATAGAGGCCAAGGGTACAGACAAGGGCAATCACAAGATGTGGATGCACCTTCTTGCAACACTCGACGACATCGCCATGTGATTTCTTCATCCTCCCAGTCTAAAGAGGAGGGTAAAAGCAGTAGCACTAGAAGCTCAAGTACAATTCTGGTCAAAAAAGGGGTTAAAGTATCTAAACCCGTCCAAGAGGAGAGTCCAAAATAAGAGGACCCAAATTTTATTCGACGCAAGGATCCATAAATGTGAGAATCTATAAGATGGCCGGTTGAGGGTGCTCGAGAGCATTTCTACAAAAGGGTTGCACCAACAGATAGGGTAGCCATAAAGAGGTCTATTTTTTAAGAACATCAGATTATGACAACAAACTTACACAAGTACTCAGAACTTGAACGTCGATTCAATGAATATAAGTTGGCATAGATGAGTAGACCACTTGGATCCTATAAACCAAACTTGGTACGTGAGTTTTTCGCCAATTACTTGGTGTTGCTGGAGAAGAATTATTCCCCAGGCAAGTCAGCTGCTGACATGAACAAGCTGGACACAGTACATATTTGTGGAGTTGACATAGACATCTCAGAGCATACGTTGAACAGATTCTTGTTTGGGGATGAATACTAGATACCGGTGCAGTACCAAACTTGGAGCATTGGTTGTTCATGTAGATTCAACAAAAGTCGTGGTTAGCCAGAATATTGACAAAGGAAGGAGAGCCTGCATGGCTACACAACCCCCACGAAAAGATATCTAAGTCATCCCTAAACTTTAGGGCCCACCTGTGAGGCTGAGGTTGATGCCAACAGGTGGTGATGACCGCTTAGAAACTCACTAGAGTTGTGATTATTGCTGTTTTGATTGAGGAGTTGACAGTGGATTTTGGCCACATTATTTCTGATGAGTTTTTCTATCGTGCTCACAAGACTCAGACTGCACTGCCATTTCCATGCCTTATTATAGAATTATTCAAGCAGGCGAAGGTACCTTTGATCAGCGAAATAGATAATGAGATCTAGGTAATACACAAGCAAAATATTAAAAAGAGTAGGGATAACTCAAAGTTCGACATACGAGTCAACAGACCCCCAGCTTAGCAAACTCAGTCGACACCAATTCTTGAGTCATCAAACGTCCCTTCAGGTATGCCACTACCTCTTGCTACGTACGTGTCTTCGACTACATCTGTAGGTTCAGCTTCGATGCCTATGGGTGGGACCATATATTCTATGTCAGTTCCACCCTAATTTCTGAGTATAAGCTGAACCAAGAGAACTTTGCAAAGACAGTCTGAGCATAAATTGAAAAGCAGTTGGCTATGTAGAGGGCAGATTTTAAATCCTTCATTGAAAGAATTATAGAGGAAGTAGTAAGGCCTTTTAGGAACATGCAGCTAAGAATGAACAACATGGAGGAGCGAATCAACAAGAAATTGGATGCCATATCCATTTCTAATTTTGCAAAATTAATTAAGAAAGTTAGACAAATATGGGATGATGTAGAAAAGATGGTTCAGCAGCCACCACAACCTATATTTGATCCAGTCTAGATTGAAAGTGATGAAGACGAAGGTTTTGTTGACTTAATGGTGCGACCGATCAAAGATAAGGGTAAGAAAGTAGTGAAACTAATGAAAAAACTGCACAAAAATCTACTAAAAAAGAGACTTAAAGTTATGTACCCATAGAAAGAGAGAAATATGACATGAATAAAGCAAGAAGAAAATCAAGGAAAGATAAAGAGAGAAAATCTACTAGTTCTGCCCCAGCTAGAAGGCAAACTGTAGATCCTTCTAGAGATGTTGTACCTTCAATTCTGAAAGAAGAGATTGTGAGCACCCCAACTAACATGGTGGTCAATACCGCATCGAGTGAAGACACAACATCCTCATCGCAATTCATAGACGCCTTAGATGAATAAGAGGCACCACAAGTATTTCCCCTTCTTTGTACTTAAATTATATGCATTGAGGATAAAGCATGATTTTTCTAGGGGTTGGGATGTCTTGTACCATGGGGGGTTGTGTTGTTGATATTCTTAACCCTACCATGTGCTATTTAGGAAAATCGGCATGTCTAGGTTTAATTTGTATTTTTATTGTTTTCAAGTCTTTTTATGTTACTGATGTTGGTCTATGAAATAAAAGTGTTGTTTGTGTTAGTACCTTGTTATAAATATGAATGATGAATGATGTTGGCATCAAGCTATGGTTATTTCTATTTGATTGTTTACTTTTGTCTGCTAAGGTATATGATTAACTGTTAGTGGGTCTGTAGTTGGCATTAATCTGTAAATTCACATGACATGTGATGCATATTTTAAGAACAGTAGAATGAGTTTGACTCAATTGCCACTATGTATACGAGTACTTTGTATTAGTTCTGACATAGTATAGTTCCTAGAACTTTCCTGGTTTATTTGATGTTGTTCTGTAGTTGATGGGATGAGAAGTGATAGCAGGCCACCTTGTGCTGTTAGTCTACTTAGCCAAAAAATTAACCTCTCCTAAAATAATTTTCAATGTTTGAACCCTTCTTTGAGCCTTTGTAGATTTTTCTTCATCACCTAGTATTCTAGTTAACTCTTTTTCAATTGTTGATGCGTAGCTCTGGCCCTGGCCTAGAAATGGGCAATGTATACCAAAACTTAAGCAAAACACCTAAGTTGAGGATGGCTATTGTAGGGTTGTTAACTGCCTAATGGACAGTTTTCTAGAACTTGAATTAGAGTATTTAGCCCTGGTCTAGTTAAGATAATGTACACCTTGACTCATGGCATCAACCTAAGTTGAGGGTGGCTGATGCTTATTTGTATATATATAGAAAAAAGGGTAGTGCACCAGCCTGGAAGCATAAATGAATGAGAAAAGAGCAAGTGAGCTAGCAAACTAATGGCCTTGATAAGAAGAATTTGAAGGTAAAGAGAGTTAAAGTTTAGTTGTTAGTCACTTTTGTCCAAAATTCCTTCCTGACCTAGCCGGATACCTTACTAATAGCTTTGAAAAGACCTGTTTGATCTTGGAACTCAGCTATATGGGGTGTTAGATGATAAATTCAAGTCTATGGGTACATGTGCTATGTTAGTAACTTCTTAGATGAGTGAGAGGGTTTTGATTGGTGTCCACAAAATATTTTGAGTGGTGGTTCTCCTTGACTATGAGGGCGACCTGAGTTATGCTTTATTTGGCTAATTTTTGTAGATACTTGTATCCATGATTGTGTAGATGAATTGAATTCAAAACAATGCCGGTTATGGACTCTGACATGTTAAACCATATTAATTGGATGACAAGTAAATGTTTGTGTTAAAATGTGTTCAGTAGCAAATGCCTGTCATTATGTTGTTCATATTTGCGATTTGGTGCTGAGTTGCTTGAGGACAAGCAATTGCCTTAAGTTGAGAGTGTTGATGTTACGGCTTTTGATATAACATTTTGGACCTTTTTCTTAGGATAATTGTGCATTTTTACGCAACTACTGTTGTATTTAACATGGTGTTTTAGTGTTTTCAGGATAAGAACTGAATATGATGAATAGCTTGGATAAACTGGACAAAACAAAGGAAAAATGATCAACAACGGCTTGGGAGATAGGCCATCGGCCTTGCAACGAACCGTCATCCAGAATTGTTACCAAAAAAATAAAAGATAGATATACTGGACATCTTGGAATGGTCTATGCGATGGGCTGTCGGCTCTGTGATGAACCATCGGTCTAAACAGTCGCCAGTAAACAGAATGCAGAACCACTGGAAGTCATGTGATGGACCGTCGGTACTGCGATGTACCATCGTCCTACCCATTGCCCTAAAGCAGAACATAGACTCACTGGAGCTCTAGCGATGGTCTAGGCGACAGACCGTCGCCTTAGCGATGAACCGTCGTTCGACCTGTGGAGCATAAAATGGCAACTACGAGACATCATAGCACAAAGAAAGAGTATGTGATCAGTACATGGAATTAAAAACTCTGACGGCTTATTACATGTCTTCGTCACTTCTTTCAGCTAAATCCCATTCTTTGTTTTAGGATAACGATGAAGCTGATAAGTTATCAGAGTGCTGACGACTTATCAGGAATGTCGTCCTTAGGCAGCTTAAGAAAGTATGCAAAGCAACTTTTCTTAAAAAGTCTGTCTATGTTTTCATTCTTCATAATACTCTTAAATTCACAAAAACCTTTCCCCAACTGACATTTAAGTACAAGATAACTAGTTACTTCTGCAGGATTATCTTTCGGCATCGCAACTCGAAACCTATCAATACTAATGATTTTGATAGGATCATGTTGGGATTTCGATATTAATTCACTCCTCATTGGTAAGAAAGAGTTCTCACTTTCCTCACCTTAATTTTTCCCTGATTGAGATTGTTCAGGAAGTTTCTACGAATCCATCTGTACTCTAGCCTCTTTTGCTGGGTGTTCAGAAGTTGATCCACTTTTAGTTTTTTTAGGAGACATCTTGTAACTACAAATAAAAGAAAAATAAAAAATACATTACATTTGATGTCTTCATAATTTTTTAAGAAAAGGTAAGACAAATTTCAATAAATTATTATACGCCACATTACAAAACATACTCCAACGAATAACCCATCAGTTGGAACAGATGGGGAATCTATTTGAAGACCTAATTAATATCTTCCAACCGTTCTTCCACCTGTTGCAACAGATGGACCACCAAGACCACCACCAACACCACAACTAATGCCACCACCAAGACCACTACCAATGCCACCAATACCACCAATAACTACACCAAGACCACCGACACCACCACCAAAACCACAAATACCGACACCACCAATAATATCCACCAACAACACCATAAACACCATCCAATAGTACCATCATAGTTAATAAAATATTATGATAAAAACTAGGGTTTTCTCGGGTGATTCCTACATTTTTAGTATCAAAACTCAAAATTGTTATCCCATTATCGAAGATAATACAACTAAAAGTCTTCTTTTTCATCATTAAATAAAAAGCACTAATTTTTAAAATAAAGAACAAATATAGAAATCTTCCCAAACTTTGTTACCTGTGAAGACAGAGAAAATGATGGGTACAAATGAGAATGAAATTGAAAATAACAACTATGTGGTCAGAAATAGGAAGAAAATTGATCTATTTTGAAGGGTTGAGCAATATGTTGAGTAGTTGTTGTCTGTATTATTGAGAGAGAGAGAGAGAGAGAGAAGAGAGATAACTTAAGATTTGAAATGAGGTAAAGTTTTTTTTGCAAATGGATAATTTGTATGGGTTGATTTATAATTTTTGAAAAGAATGACAAGTACTAAAATTGTTAATTTGGTCCGAATTGATCTTAATTAATTTTTAAAATTTTAAAAGATATATTTTTTAAAATATTAAGTTAATGAGAATCTTTTCAACTCAGAGTAATCGATGAACGACTCGGGTTGGGATGAACGCAATACCAACACCATGCAATTACAAAGACTCAATTGAAGTTGTAGTTGACCCTATGAACTAATCCCTAGTTCTACCTAAATTAATTGAGGTACTAGCTTAAAATTAAGTTAATGAGAATATTTTCAACTCAGAGTGATTGATCGACGACTTGGATCGGTATGAATGCAATACCAACACCATGCAATTGCAAAGACTCAATTGAAGTTATAGTTGACCCTATGAACTCATCCCTAGTTCTACCTAAATCAATTTAGGTACTAGATTCACATTACTGACCCTATGTACAGTAAGTCAAGAAAACTTATGCCAAGAAAAGTTGAAGTTAAAATAAGGACTCAATAGAGGGCGGCCATTTATGAATTTTAAATTGCATCCCATGCCTTCTTGTTTGTGTTTTCGATTAGGTCCACCGATGTTGACGTGATCGAAACCACAAATAAGATTGAAAGGCAGATTGAGTATCATTACTTCCTTAGCAATATGGATATAATTGATTGTGTTTTCTAGCCTTCACATGTTTTCAACATATCTTAGAGAAGATCAGAGGCTTATTGTAGTATGTGAATCTCAATAATTTTCAAGCTTGCCTCCATCTTGTGGATTTGGCATTCAAGCTTGTTGTTGTCGTCTTTGAGGATGTTATAGAGTTCCTGATCTTTTGTTAGCTCGTCGATGAGGAACACTTTCCTTCGAAGTTGTTTCATAGTAAAAGGCCTTCAAAACACTTTCTTCAGAAGCCTTATATGATACATAGAGGGTCGTTGTGTTTGTTTTAGGTCAAAACATGTTGATTCACACTCAAACAGTGGTCCCAACAGTTGAACAACTCACTTTTATCGAGGGCTGCCCAATGCAGCTTGCTTAACCAACCTTCAAAAGATTTGATAAATTAATTACCCTAGAATTACAAAAGGTGATATGGAGAGATTACTAGTCATGCCTTCTACTGACAGCGAAAGCCTTCAGAAGGCATGACTAGTAATCTCTCAATATCACCTTTCGTAATTCTAGGCTAATTAATTTATCAAATTCTTTGAAGGTTGGTTGAGCAAACTGCATTGAGAAACCCTTGATAAAAGTGAGTTGTTCAATTGTTAGGACCACTGCTTGAGTGTGCATCAACACGTTTTGTTCTAAAACAAACACAATAACCCTTTATGTATCATTTAAGCCTTCCAAAGAAAGTGTTCTGAAGACCCTCTATAATGCCACAACTTCGAATAAAGTGTTCCTCATAGACGAGCTTACAAAAGACTAGGAACTCTACACCTACCTCAAAGACAGAAACAACAAAATCTTGAATACTAAATCCGCAAGTTAGAGGCAAGCTTGAAAATTATTGGGATTCACAGACTACAACAAGCCTCTAATCTTCTCCAAGATATATTGAAAGCATGCTAAGGCTAGAAAACACAATCAATTATATCCATATTGCTAAGTAATAATGATACTCAATCTGCCTTTCAATCTTGTTTGAGGTTCCGATCAAGTCAACAACAATGGACCTAATCAAAAAAACAAACAAGAAATCATGGGATGCAATTTAAAATTCAGAAATTGCCGCCTTTACTTGATTCCCTATTTTAACTTCAACTGTTATTGGCGCAAGTTTTCTTGACTTACTGTACATCATTTAAGCCCTCGGTGCTCGTAAAGCTACTTTCTTGGTGTTATGCTATTTTCTATGTAGGTGATCATTCCGACCACACTTCTTAGTTCCAGATCCCTTAGCAAAGTGCAAATCTGCAGTATTTCTCTTTGAGAGAGATGATAAATGAATTTTTATTACTGGATACAATTTTATATTTGCACTTGATTCAGATTTCTCAAGTTTTAAGTCAGCTTCATTGGCTAGATTCTCTACAACATCCCTCCTATCTTATGTCTTATCTTCAATTAGCTCTTAAATTATATAGTCATTCATCAACTCCCTTTTCACTCTCAGGTCTTCTCCTCCGGATCCTTCTGACGTATAATCATCTTCTCGAATAACCCTTCCCTATAAATTTGGGCGAGGGGAATTTTTGTTGGTTTTCATTTCTTGTTTGATGCAGTGCGAGGCTTCGAAGGCCTGCTCAGAGTCCAATGCACGCTTAAAGTTAAGTCCAATCATGATTGGATCTTTGCAATAACACCAAATATTGATCCCTTCTCAATACTTGACACGCATAAACATGGGCAACAACCATCATTAATTCACAACAGGGTACCGACACCATCTTCATAGGCCCCGGCCCCTTGGCCTCATCAATTCGAACCTATCAAACTTAACTAATAATGCAGGATCTTATTTGAATGATCAAATACGTAATTAATTAAAAACTGCATCCACAAAATCATTGTAATTTATGTGTGTTGTCTTGATGACCTTATCAATAATACTTAACTCCCACACATGAAAGTGGATCCATCCATCTGCACGCACCTTATTCTTTCTAGCCTATCTATGGCTTAACTCCCGATGACTAACCTATTAAAATTATCAAATAGTTATAGACATCTGTTACGACAGATGATCAATCTATTGTAACATATGACTTATTTATTTGAAAAATCAAACAAATATATGCATCTATTACAACAGTTTCAAAATTTTATAAATTATCTAACAGATAGAATGTATTTTGCAATAGATTACACATCTATTAGATTTATTTTAAATCAATTTTCTTTTCTTTACAAAATACAATAAAGATAAAATAATTATTTAGATCCATTTTTTTTAATTTACATATTCCAAAATATGTCACTTTTATTTAATTAAGGGATGAACAGTCGTGGCTTTTTTACTAACCCTTTCCTTTATAAATAAGTCTCTCCTTACTCGTTCATTCTACTACTACACTTCCAGATATGGCTGATCCAGATTCGTACAAAAAGATTTATATTGACCTACTTCTTGAGGAAGAAGTACTTGATTCCTGCTTCAATGGGATACGTAGGCGCCCTAACGTCTTGGTCATATAACCCCAGGAAATGAAAACTGGGGCAGAATTTTCGAGAAGGAATCTCAAAAATTCATAAGAGAAGATCAACATCCAACAAAGAGAATGAAGATCAGCAAAGACTTCAGATTCACTCGAGATGATATCATCTCAAACTACTTTAAACTGGGACAGAAATTTTGAGGGAGGCCTCAAAATTTTCACCAAATACTGGAATATATTTCAAATTCCCGAGCACCAGAGGTTAAAGCCAAGCTTTTGAAGCCACCAACTGTGACAAAGTTTAGGTAGACTCAATTTTTGGCTATGACAGAACTATTTGAAGAACCCTCCAATAATGATCATGAGTTTTGAAAATCATCCATCAGATATAGTCAAAGCCACAAGGAAGACGTTTGTTGAGCTAGTACATGACATAACTGACAGAGATTTTCTAAAGATTTTACAGATAATTTCGAAACTATTTGCTAAAAATAAGACTACTTTTGAAAAAAAAATCTTTACAAATCTTTTACTTAATGATTACCTAGGCGTCTATGAGAGCAGGGACCCAGGGTGGAGGTACCAATGTGACGGGGCACTTGAAAGATGGCGAGGAGCAAATCAAGGATAGAAGAAGGTCGACACGGAGTAGTTTTATTCAAACTGATCATTTCTCTATGGATGCAGGGATTGATGCACAAAATGAGCATTTCTTTCAAAAAATCCCCAAGTAAGTCAGGAGCCATACCAGAGCATATAATGCTTAAGAACGGTACTTTTGGTAGCCCAAAAGAGGGCTCAACGCCCATTTATGGATGACCTTTTGAATTGTCCATTTCATTTCTTGAGATCATAGAAGACAAACAAAGGCATCTCCTTTTCTTTACAAACATTGTATTTAGAATTTTTCTCAAAAAATGGTCGCTAGTAAAAGCGACTTTGTTTCTACTAATTGTCTATCTTGAGTACAGGTACATGTAGAAAGCAAGACACAGACAAACGAACTCAGGTAAAACTGTTTTCAAATATCCAAGAGGGCCATTATATATCATTGCCAAAAGGGCCATTGCATATCATATCTAAGAGGGCTATTTCATATCATTGCCAAGAACGCCATTTCATATCATTGCCAAGATGGCCATTCATATCATTGCCAAGAGGTCCATTGCATATCATTTCCAAGAGGGTCATTTCATATCATTTCCAAAAGGGCCATTTCATATCATTGCCAAAAGGGCCATTTCATATCATTACCAAGGGGGCCATTGCATATCATTGCCAAGAGATCCATTTCATATCATTGCCAAGAGGGCCATTCATATCATCGTCGAGAGGGCCATTTCATATTATTGCAAAGAGGGTCATTCAATAGCTATTGACATGCAAGACATAAAATGCTAGAATCGAGAATATCATCAGTATTTTATATCTGTTGACACGCAAGACATAAACACTGGTGTTGAGGATATCATTATCATTTAATATCTGTTGACACGCTAGACACAAACTCTGGCATCGAGGATATCTCATCTTTTATGAATCAACATCTGAATACATCAAGAGCACGTGATTTGAAGGGACGCCTTTAAGTCGCTATCTGAAGACGAGCAATATATGGGATTTCCTAGAAATTGATAATTTGAGGGTCATATATAAGTCATATTATTTGAAATAGGATAGTGTGCAAGATCACCTATGAATTTGTAGCCTGTAGGTCATTCGTAAGCCATAAAAACATCCTAACTGGATAGTGTGCAAGGTAACCCAAAAATCTATAGTTCAAAGGTTATCCGTAAGTCGCAACTAAATCCTTATTGCAGAATATGCAAGAGTATCAAATTGATAATGTCCAAGGGTTCTCTATAAGCCGTGTTATATCCAAGATCGATTATGTGCAGGATTACCTAAAGACTAGCAATTTGAGACATATCTGTAAGTCATATTATATCCAAGGTAGGATGATGTGTAGGAATACCAGAGAGCTAATGATTGGAGGGATATCTGTAAGTCATCTCTTATCCAAGGTTGGATAATGTGCAGGCTTACCTAAAGGCTAGAAATTCAAAGGATATTTGTAAGTCACCTCGTATCCAACATAAATAATGCACAAGATTATCCAAAGATTGACAGTTTAAGGGAAATTTATAAATCGATCATCGGTTATAACCGGAGAGGTTATCATTCCACATACAACAAGTGATATAGGTAACCAAAAGGGTTGCCACACCAGCACAAGATTACACGATTGTAGGGACCGTTCTACATAAAGTATCGCTGGTGTCCAAAAGGGCCACCCCACTTTGAAGACATATTCAACCGAAAAATATCATAATTATACAATAACCAAGAGGGTTGTTGTGTTTTTTGTAGATAGTTATTTCATTCCAAATAGGTACATGAAGAGATAACTCCACTTATCAGACCACAACTCATGTGGAGATATGGTAAAAGCCTACATACCTCTTTCGTGAATTGTGTTTAGCACTAACACTTTTTGCTTAAAGCATTGTCGAGAGCATCTGAGAGGATGAAAATCTCAAATTAAAACCACAGGTGCGGACGACTTCAGAGAGGACGCAGCCCAACGTGGAACTCTTTCTTAGCAGCAAAACGGGACAGTCTAGAGAGAGATGTCAAACTCTCTGGACGTGAGCTAATGGATGATCACCACCACCATCTAACCACAACCCTATTAGAAGGCATGTGGGTATTCCGAGATATTCTTGTTTCAACTTCACCGTCGGAATATTTCTAAACCCATATTGAGGATAGTCTTCTATTTCTTTCAAATTCGAGTGATAAGACACCTAGAGTTTTGGAAATTATGTCCTGTTAAGTTCTTACCTATGGATGTGAAGGATCCCACATTCATGGTTAATAGGTTACAAGCTTCTTTTCCACAACTCATTAACTTGTCACTCATCCCGAGCCAAAGATCGTTTGAAATAAAGAATGACTTTTCTACCGATGGAGTCGAGCTACAAGCAGTCAGATTCCCTGAGTTTTGGGAATATGTAGGCTGGCTCTATGTTGAAAACTCGACTGCATTCCAACCTTCCCCCAAATCCCTTTATTCCCCAGCGTTTCAGTTCTATCAGAAACTCTAAAACCGTGATGGTGAATTTTCTTAAAAATTATGATTTAAATCAAGATTTATGAACTACAAGTAGCCTGAATTCTCATGAAACCTAAGATATGTAGGAAACCTGATACTGAGGTTTGGCCATAACTCCATGAAACTCGTGCGAAGATTAACCTTTTTTGAATTCGAATTGGTGGTCGAACAAAATTAGGAACGTCAACCTCCCTTTGCCTAAGGTTACTTGCATCCACCCTACCCAAAAGGAGGGGGAAGTTGTTGACACCTAATTTTTTTCCTCCACAACCAAGTTTAATTTCGAGCTTCTTCGGTTGTTAATAAAATTAAAATATTTATTTCATCCGAATAAAATTTTTGTAAAAATACTTTGTACGTAATTTTGTCATTTTAAGTAGCAATTAAATATTATCGTATTCAATTATACGAGATTATAACTTTGCTACTTAAATATTTATTTTACAAATATCAAATTTTAATTAAGGATAATCTTTGAAAATAAATATAATGATTAAAATCTTGATTTAAATATAATTTATTCTCAAAAATAATTTGAATAAATATGTGCTTGATTTTATTAAATCAAGAAGCTCGGGATTAAATAAGGTGTTAATTCGTATCGAATTTTGATTTGATTAGTCAATTTATGAAATTTGACTCTAATTGAAATCAAATTGGCCCCAATTGAAATGCAATTGACCAATGGGTATTCAATTTGGCTAGAATTTAAATTTAATTATTTAAATTGTAATCCAAAATCCTATTCCTAATTCTCAAAACCCTTATACTCAGTTGACACAAATTAAAACTCAATCTTGACCCAATTCAACAACACTTCCAACACCTTCACCCAAGCTCAAATCTTAAACCACCCCAGCCCACCTTTAATTTACCTTGACCCGGTCCATTCCCTTATATACTTCCCCTTCAGCATAATAGCAACAACCTTCAGCAATATGCGAATAGCTTTCACCAAACCCCTACCCGATACGCGAACAATTGCCAATCTCGAATCCGACACATACCAGCCCGAACCCTTTTATTTTCTCTCCACACATATCTCATGCATTAGTAGAATGAGAAAAGACGGCAAGAAACCTTTTAGAATGAGCTTAGGTGTCTCCCAAAGACTCAAATCCACGAATCTCGGGTTAATAGTATGATTTTCGTATATGTTTGGCAAAATTTGGTTGGTTCATAAAGGGAATTCTATCCCTCAATGCTAATCAGTTGGCATTTTTGGATTTATAAAAAAGACTCCAAAAATTGGTACAAGGGGTTGGGGGCAAAACCCTATCCTAAAATTTGAATTCTAAATTCCCCATTCAAAAATCCCTAGATTGCCCCTGAGTGGGGTTGTTTCCCACATTGTTTGAAGACTAATTTTGGGCCCTTGCTTCTCGTCTATATAAAGGAGGTTTGGGAACCAATTAAGAGGTCAAAAATTTGGAGTCTGGAAAAGGGGATTTTGGGTTCGAAAATTGGGGTTGGAAACTTTGGATTTAGAAAAAATGAAGGAAGAAAGAAAAAGGGGAACATTTTTCTTAGAGAAATTCTGGTTCGGAAAAACTGAGAGAGAAGGAAGAAAGGAAAAGAAAGAAATTTTCAGAGAAAAATCAAGTCTTTAGTAGAAATCCTGTTCTTGTCTTTAAAGTTCGTCAGCTAAATTAGAGTCTCGTGTTGACGATAAAGAAGTTTCCGGTGGTCGTGATCTCCGTATCCTCTCGGCATCCCATTTTGCTTCCCCGAAACAGGTAATATCCTGTCTCTTTCAATTTTTGGTATTTTCTTCTTCTCGTTGATTTCTTAGTGTGTTAGCTGTATCTTCGTTATCATTGTAGAAATTCCAGAAATTATTTACTGGGAATTATTACTGTAGAGGCTATGAAACGCCACAGGGTTTTGTGATAAAGGCATCTATGTTTACCGTTGTTTCTGTTCCATAGCTTAGCTTTTTCCTTTCGCAAAATGTTGTTACAAGATTATGGATGGTCGTTATTCTTCATGTCTGAATATTACTGCAATTAGCCATTGCCTTTGCTCTAATCAAATGCCTTCTTGTCTTGTCCGTTCCCATCCATTTTAGTTTAAGTGTTTTTCCTGTGTCAAGCTGCGCACATTATTTTGACCTAAGTTTGGTTTATTATAAAGCTCAGACTTTTTTTTTCATCTAAGAATTCTTGACTTCACGGATTTACTGTTTTAGCTTAAAATAAATTTTAGCCCCCCTCAAATTCTAGTTTAATGTTTCTTTCCTCCACCGGTTGTTTCCCCAATGATTGTGATATGTGATTCTTGAATCTCAGTTGCGGCTTCCATCGTAATAGTGGCTGCTAGCATCAATTTAACTGTTTTGTTTCTCTCGTGTTAGTCTAAACTGTTTTTCCTTTAGTTCTTCATTTTGACCCCTTTGTCTGTTGCTTTGAAATGTGTACATTGTATCTTCGCATGTCCAAATAATTATTTCAAGTCAACTAAAAAGAGGTTACATGTTTTGTCTTCAGGTTCTTTAATCTACCCCTTTGCTATGTTTGAGAAATATTTGGACTAGCTGAAATGTAAGATTCCTTTGCATATAATGCTTCTTTGCTGAGTCGATGCGAATATGTCTTACTACTTTTGAGGCCTTTTGAGGCCTCCCTCAAATTTTCAGTCCCAGTTTAAAGTAGTCTGAGATGATATCATCTCGAGTGAATCTGAAGTCTTTGCTGATCTTCATTCTCTTTGTTGGATGTTGATCTTCTCTTATGAATTTTTGAGATTCCTTCTCGAAAATTCGGCCCCAGTTTTCATTTCCTGGGGTTATATGACCAAGCCGTTAGGGTGCCTACGTATCCCATTGAAGCAGGAATCAAGTCAAACATAGTTTAATACTATGCTAGGGATATACAAAAAGAAATTAATGGGTTGACCAAAGCCGACATAGGCCGCCTACGTATCCCTTTCTTGGGAATTCAGGTCAAACGTAGTTCGTACATAAAAAGAAAGGATAAATTTTCCTAACGGGTTGACCGAAGCTGACATAGGCCGCCTACGTATCCCTTTATTGGGAATTAAGGTCAAACGTAGTTCGTACATAAAAGAAAGGGATTCTAGGCAATTACATATCATAAACAAATACTATCATAAGGGTGATTACAAACAAAGGAGATAAACGTTAAAACATCTTTCAAATATAGTATCTCTTTACCGCATCAGAATTGATGGGTTTGGTCCACTCTTGACCATCCATCTCAAGTAGGATTAGGGCTCCTCCAGGTTGGGCTTCTTTTAGTTTTCAAATTCCTCTAGATCTTTCATTAACTGCTCCTCATCACCTTCTTTCCATTCATCATCATTTTCTTTGCTTCATTCGTCTAACTCTTTTCATGACATGACATTGGCAGGTTTTTAAATTATTGCTACCAAAATAAACCATGTTAGATTATAACAAGATAATAAAAAATGATAATATAATCATATTTAAAAATAATTTCTTAAATAAAGGGAGGTCTTTTGGAAAATAAATAAAAACAATGGCTCATGACTTGTGCAAATGCGGGCCCATGCCTTTCTTAAAGAGAAATGAAAATTTAAGACATGAAAGGGTGGATCACTGGGCCTCCTCCGGATCATCACCGATTTTTAAAACTATTAGTAATTGCCATTCCATCTACTCCGACGGGCGATGAATTAGGAGTGGAGTGGAAGTCTGATTTTGCAAAGCCTCTCCTGGTACAACCTTCTTCACTTCACTGGGCTTCGGGAAATCTTCTAGTACAGCATTGCATCCCTCAAACAGATTTCCTATCCCATCCCCAAGACCATCATTATTTGACATCTCACGCACGGGAAATGATTGGTGCAGGAGTGGCGACGGTTTGGACGAACTCATCTTTGAATTATCTTCAATCTCATCTTCCTTTCTTGGTTGGTACCCTATTCCACTCTTAAATGCTTTTTTCGGGACCATAAGGGGCTCAATAATTCCTTTCGAGTTCCTTTCCACTGTTTTTGTTTTTTTTGAATTTTGCTGTTCCACCTTAGTAATAGTCTTACCAAATACCCATTCGCCTGCTATTTCGGTCGTGCTAACCATAGCTTCCCCATGATTAAGCAATGGATTACTAGTGACATTTGATGTCGGTGCCTGAAGAGTGATGATCTTCTGGTCGATCAAGTCTTGGATCTTGTGTTTCAGATTGATGTAATCTTCGATATCATGCCCGGGCGCTCCTGAATAATAAGCACAGAATTGATCAGCCTGAAAGAATCAAGAATTAATATTGGTATGCTTTAGGTAAATAGGCTGTAAATAACCAGCTTTCATCAATATTTCGAAGAGTTGGGTACGACTTTCAGCCAATGGAGTGAATTTTCTAGGAGGCTTCTTTTCGGGGTTTATACATAGGGGTTATACTAATTTTGATTAGCAGGAGGAGGTACTTGATGATATTTTGGAGGCTCTTGGAAGTTTCTTTGATTGTTTGGAAGAGTAGCTTGAATGTGAGACTGATAATTTGACTGCGGAACTTGTTACTGGGGCAAAATATTTAGAAGTAGAGCTTGATATTGGGGTTGGGCATAGAATATAGGCTGAAAACTTGGTGACGGCGGTGAGGAAAGAATATTCCTAGGCTTGAATTTCTTCTTTAATTTAGCTACAGAATCAGCAGAGACCATACCTACATCCTCCTTTGACTTCTTTGAGAACATAGAAGTCTCAAACGATGTTGGGGTTTTGACAATCTTTCCTGTTTGAATGCCTTCTTCTAGAGATTCCCCAATTTTTACCAAATCTGTGAAACTTTCCCTAACAGCGGATACCATCCTAGTATAAAATTATCCCTCTTAAGAGTGAGAAAACACAGACACCATCTCTTCCTCAGACATGGGAGGTTGTACCTTAGCAGCTTCTTTCTCCAATGGTAGGCATAGTCTTAGAAGCACTCATCATTCTTCTATTTGATCCGATCTAGTGAGTATCGGTCAGGGACTATTTCAATGTTAAACGCAAACCTATCAAGGAAACCTTTAGCCAATGCCCTCCAACTAGTCCATCTTTTCAGTTCTTAAGACGTGAACCAATCTAAGGCTTCGCCGCTTTAGCTCCGGCTGAACAAGCGTATCAATAATGCCTCATTTTTTCCTATCCCCACCATTTGATCATAATACCTTCTCAAATGGGCCATTGGATTTCCAGTATCACCGAACACTTCAATTTTAGGGACCTTGTATCCTTCTGGTAGATCTACTCCAGGGTAAATAGATAGATCATCATAACCTAGGCTATCATTTCATGCTCATTCCTCTACTCTTTTTTATTCTCCTCATAATGATCTATATCAGGATTAGGAAATAGATTGTATATATCATGGGATACGATGAAATAAGGAGGATTTGGAAGGGTAGCTTAATTTTGAGAATGAAAGGAGGTTGGTTGGTAGGTGGGGAGGACATTTTGGAAATTAGGAAAGTTTTGTGGAATTTGGGAGTAGTTTGGTGGTATCTGAGAAGGATTTTGCAAATTTGGAAATGAATTTTATGGGTTCGGAGATAGATTTGGTGGATTTGGTAGATTTAGGGTGGATTCTGTGGATTTGGGAGCGAATTTTGTGGATTCGGAGATGGGTTTTGTGGAGTTAGGGATGGATTTTGTGGATGGTAAGTATCTGGGTTATTTTTGCGATTGGTGTTTTGGACAAGTAGAGAAGCAAACGATATGTTACTCAAATGGTCCCCGAGAATAGGTGTACTGAGAGGAGGGATTTGGAGTGGAGTCCCATGCCCTCCTAGAGCAGGAGCATTGATAGTGATGGCTAGGTTAGCCAAATATCGAGTACGACTCATCTCTTTCTGAAGCATTTCCAATTTTCTCGTGAGTTCAGTAATTATCTTGCTCTGTTCTGCTATCACATTATCCCTGATAGTCAATGCATTTTATTCATCATTTCCAGTCATCTTTGAATGATGGTCAGAGGATGAAATTTTATGCACTTTTGACCGGGTGAAGTAAGGATGTTTTGCTAGCTTATTTCAACACGGAGTAGTTTTCTATTATTTGTAAAGTAAAATAACTCAAAGGAAAATGTGTTAGTTTCCATATGTGATAAGTAATGCAAGATATTTGACAAGAAATAACCACGTAGAGTTGTTTGTGTCATAGCCAAATTGATCCATATGAGCATAGTGGATAAACTTGTCTTTGATTCAAACAAACACACCTAAACACAGAAAACAGCTATATCACATAAACATTATAATAGTGCGTATCCTAACTGGGGTACATGACCCTGGATAGGAAGTTATGGAGGAATATCATTAGGATAGAGGGGTAAGGGTGTGAATGAGTCGCAGTCAGTATTTAGGTTGAACTTGGTGTCCTGTGTTTGGAAATGTACAATATGTTTGTGGATGTCGTATATATGTTATTTTATCCTGTTTTATGCTTTTGTTGCTCTTTCATACTATCTTTTGACTTAAGTCGAAGGTCTATCGAAAACAGCCTCTCGGCTTCTTTAGAGGTAGTGGTATGGACTACGTACACTCTACCCTTCCCAGACCCTACTATGTGGGAATATACTGGGTTTGTTGTTGTTGTTGTTGTATCCTAACTGGGGTGACCCTTTTGAGCCAAGGGTTTAGGCCTGACAAACTTTGAAGAAAATATATGCCCTTTTTAAAGCCAATCCATTATCCTCCAATATACACAAACGACATAAATTCCTACAAAAGTCGCACAAAGGGGATACAACCTCTGGGGAAACAAAAATAACATGAGAACAGGAATGATGTCCCACACAGGGGATAGAAAAATACTAATTCCTGAATGCTTCTTCTATCAGCCTTCGCCCTCTCAGCTTTGTCCACTCCTCATTATTGGCGACATCCATTAATGACCAAGTGGTTGCCGTATAACTGTGCCATAGATGCCATGCATCTGTCCAAATCGATCAATTTCTTGCTTGACTTGTTTCGATTCCTTCGTCAATTGGTGTACAATTGAGGTATCCTTATACGAAAGTAAAGCAAGTTTTCTCCCGTCCCCCCAAAGGATAATGGATTGGATTAAACAAATATATATTTCTTCAACACATAAATATGATTCGTCTATAATTGACTCGGGGTCAATAGATGCAAGGCAAGTTTTCTAATGGGCCCAATACCCCGCTCGGGTATTAGGTCGTCCTAGGCTCATGCCTAAAATAGGGTTTTGATTTCGTTCTATCCTAGGATCTAGAGTGGGTTTGAACAATGGTTATCAAGTAGACAGCTTGAGTTTGTAAATACGAACAACCATCAGACGACTTACGTGCTAATAAGTCGTTCATATTTCCAACACATTATTGGAATTAAACAATAGGGGCCGGGACATCCACGAAACCCCAAAACAGTTTAAATAATGCAGGAATATTCCATAAGTGTGATAGTTAAACTTTATAGAATCGAAACATATAAATATATAAACAGTTAATCAAAAGACGAAATCAAACATTTGGTTAGAACCTAGTTAAAAATCCCCAGCAGAGTCGCCATTTCTGTTTTGCGGAAATTTTGAAGAGAGTCCCCACTTAATTTTGAAAAGAAATTAAGAAACCTTTTAAAAGTACTTAGACGATTCAAAACAGGAAAATCATTTAAGTTTGAAGATTCTGAGTAAGCAGTTCCTATTAACGTTTTAGGAAGGTGTTAGGAACCTAAAATGTCCGCTAACTTGCGGTTATCCGATCTGTTTAAAAATAATTCTTTTGACTAACTAAGAAAATTGATTTGTTGGAAAAAGTAGTTAATTAGGGAAAAGTTTTTGGAAAAATCAATTTTTTAGCGACTTAGTTAGGGATTTAACTAGGTTCGCAAAGGAAACAAGGACAACAATAATTAACTAAAATAAAATAACAGATGAGGCTTTTGTCTCTTAGCCGCTTCAAATGTGGGCTTTCAACCCCTTCTTCTTCTTTGATCTCCTCATATCCATGCACTACGATGGATTCTCTTTCGGGCTTGACTCAATAGACATAGAAGGCCTCAGTGGCCCATGATGAATATGCACAAAGGGAAGAGTCCATGTAGGACTCAAATGATTTCCATGCAAATGAGGGAAAATAAAAAACATTAGTATATAATCAAGCAAAGAAAGAAGGGGGGAAGAAAGTAAAATAAAGTGAAGGAAGCCTACTAGCATATGATCAATCAAGGAGAGGAAAAATTAAAAGGGAACTAATGCGGATTTTATTTTTTAAAGAAGCAAAGAAGCATTATATGCAAATGAATCTTACATTTCAGCTAGTCCAAATATTTCTCAAACATAGCAAAGGGGTAGATTAAAGAACCTGAAGACAAAACATGTAACCTCTTTCTAGTTGACTTGAAATAATTATTTGGACATGCGAAGATACAATGTACACATTTCAATCTAATTGAAACATCCTAGAAACTTAATGTATATAAGCAACCACATACGTTGACCATGGGGTTTATAAGGAAAGAATCACTCAATCACCATCCAAAGTGACCATCAGTCCACTTGTTAGCAAAGTTCTTGGTGGTATGTTATCAAGAAAAGGACTCAGTATATTGAATTAATATTGGACTCTTCTAGCCATCATACTAAACTTCTAATTAAGCAAATAAGAGAAATGAGATACCAAGCATAAGCACAACATAAAAGGCAACATTCAACTTTAGATGGGTTACTACTTCTCAAACAAGATTCGATAGTCTTTGTTCCTTATGAACTAGAGAAATAACGGATGAGATTCATTTAAGTAACCAAACTACTAGTTTTAAAAGATTAGGTTGGAATAATTAACAATACTACGAATAGGTAAGTTAGGCTGAAACAGTGTTCTCAACAACAGTATGACTAAGCCAATACAAAGCAACAGACAAAGGGGTCAAAATAAAGAACTAAAGATAAAACAGTTTAGACTAACACGAGCGAAAGGAAACAGTTAAATTGATGCTAGCAGCCACTATTAAGATGGAAGCCGCAACTGAGATTCAATAATCACATATCACAATCATTAGGGAAACAACCGGTGGAGGAAAGAAACATTAAACTAGAATTTGAAGGGGGATAACATATCAATTTAACCATATAGAAAATTGAGACAGAAATCTGCACTTCAAAATTTTACCTAATAAAATATTAATCAAGACTTATAGTTTGAAGCTTTACACAGGAGAAATAAAGTATCAACAGACTCAAAAAGATTATTTATACCAAAATAATGAATTAGAAAGAAGATGACGGAAAAAGGCGTAGCTTGACAATGAACTAAAGGACCTAAAGTCTTGGTCAAGTTATATTGATCAACAATTCAAGGTAAAACAGTGAAACCATATCCAAACAGCGAACCAGAAGACAAATTTCAGAAAAAGAAACATAACATGGCAATGAACGACATAACCTAAAACCTTAGTTAAATTGAATCGGGTAACAATTAAAGCTAAAACAGCAAATCCGTGAAGTCAAGAATTCTTAGATGAAAAAAAAATCTGAGCTTTATAATAAACCAAACTTAGATCAAAATAATTTGCGCAGCTTAAGACAGGAACAATACTTAAACTAAAATGGATGGGAATGGACAACACAAGAAGGCATTTGATTAGAGCAAAGGCAATGCCTAATTGCAGTAATATTCAGACATGAAGACTAACGACCATCCACAATCTTGTAACAAATTTTTGCGAAAGGAAAAAGCTAAGCTATGGAACAGAAACAACGGTAAACATAGATGCCTTTATCTCAAAAACCTATGACTTTTCATAGCCTCAACAGCAATAATTCCCAGCAAATAATATCTAGAATTTCTACAACGATAATGAAGATACAGCTAACACACTAAGAAATCAACGAGAAGAAGAAAATACTGAAAATTGAAAGGGATAGGATATTACCTATTTAGGGGCAGCAAAACGGGATGCCGAGATGATACGGAGATCACGACCACCGGAAACTTCTTTACCGTCAACACAAGACTCTAATTTAGCTGACGGACTTTCAAAACAAGAAAAGGATTTCTACTAAAGACTTAATTTTTCTCCGAAAATTTCTTTCTTTTCCTTCTTCCTTCTCTCTCAGTTTTTTCGAACCAGAAAGAAAAATATTCCCTTTTTTCTTTCTTCCTTCATTTTTTCTGAATCCAAAATTTCCAACCCCAATTTTCGAACCCAAAATCCCCTTTTCCAGACCCCAAATTTTTGACCTCTCAACTGGTTCCCAAACCTCCTTTATATAGACAAGAAGCAAGGGCCCAAAATTAGTCTTCAAATGATGTGGAAAACAACCCCACTCAGGGGTAATCTAGGGATTTTTGAATGGGGAATTTAGACATCAAATTTCAAGATAGGGTTTTGCCCCCCAACCCCTTGTACCAACTTTTGGAACCTTCTTCATGAAATCCAAAAGGGGTAACTGATTAGCATTGAGGGATGGAATTCCCTTCACGAACCAACCAAATTTCGCCAAACATGTACGAAACTCATACCATTATCTCGAGATTCATGAATTTGAGCCGTTGGAGAGATGTCTAAGCTCATTCTAGAAGGTTTCTTGGCGTCTTTTCTCTTCCTATTGATGCGTGAGACACGTGTGGAAAGAAAATAAAAGGGTTCGAGCTGGTATGGGTCGGGTTTGAGATTGATGATTGTTCGCGTATCGGGTAGGGGTTTGGTGAAAGTGTTCACATATTGCTGAAGGTTGTTACTATTATGCTGAAGGGGAAGTATATAAGGGAATGGGCCGGGTCAAGGTAAATTGAAGGTGGGCTGGGGTGGTTTAAGATTTGGGCTTGGGTGAAGGTGTTGGAAGTGTTGTTGAATTGGGTCAAGATTGGGTTTTAATTTGTGTCAACTGAGTATAAGGGTTTTGAGAATTAGGACTAGGATTTTGGATTACAATTTACATAATTAAATTTAAATTCTAGCCAAATTGAATACCAATTGGTCAATTGCATTTCAATTGGGACCAATTTGATTTCAATTAGAGTCAAATTTAATAAATTGACTAAATCAAATCGAAATTTGATACGAATTAAACCTTGTTTAATCCCGAGCTTCTTGATTTAATAAAATCAAGCACATATTTATCCAAATAAATTATTTTTGAGAATAAATTATGTTTAAACCAAGATTTTAATCATTATATTTATTTTCAAAGATTATCCTTAATTAAAATTCGATATTTGTGAAATAAACATTTAAGTAGCAAAATTATAATCTCGTATAATTGAATACGATAATATATAATCGCTACTAAAAATGACAAAATTACGTATAAAGTATTTTGACAAAAATTTTATTCGGATGAAATAAATATTTTAATTTTATTAACAACCAAAGAAGCTCGAAATTAAACTTGGTTGTGGAGGGTAAAAATTAGGTGTCAACAATACCCACCTATAAACATTTTAAATACGTTAAACAATATATATACACTATATATATAGTATATACTACATTAGAGTTTAAAAAATATTTACACATATACACAATTACACATATATACGCACCATTCAATGTATATTACTACTTTAAAGTTTAAATAAAATATACTACAATATATATACATTACAATATATATATATATATATATATATATATATAGTTATAGTTATATACTAACTTATAAAATATATACACATGGATACGTTAAATATACACGTCTATAGAAGATATATACACACATATACGCACCATTCCATGTATATGCACTACTTTAAATAAAATATTCTATATATATTACAATATATATATATATATATATATATATATATATATATATATATACTAATTTATAAAACATATACACATGTATACGTTAAATATACACATCAATAGAAGATATATACACACATATACGCACCATTCAATATATATGTACTACTTT